>NC_140173.1:77610387-77862887 GCF_963971535.1 Notolepis coatsorum
TCTTCAAGGCCTTCAGTAGATTTTCTGATCTGCACGGTTTCAGCCAGCTAATCACCCAACCCACAAGGGTATGCGATTCGACACAAACCACCATTGACCTCATTTTGACCTCTGACAAGTCAATGATCTCCAATAAAGGGGTGATAGCATGCGGGTTAAGTGATCATTATATGATTTTCTGTACCCGCAAAAAGCTAAAACAGAAGGCCGGCTGTCACAAAACAGTCACATCTAGAGACCTTAAAACTTACTAGAGAGGACTTTAACCTAGAACTGGGGAGCTTGGACTGGTCAGATGAACTCAGTGGTACACAGGTTGAAGAAACATGGCTTGGATTCAAAACCAAATTCACAGAAATACTCAACAACATGGCACCCATAAGAACCACCAGGGTTAAAAATCGCGCTGAGGCATGGATGCACACTGAAATACTGGCCGTTATGAAAACCAGAGACAAAAAATGCTCTGAACTTCATAAAAGTCAGACAAAGCTTTCCAAAAGTTCAAACAGTGAACTCCAAGCCCACGTGGTTGAACAAAAAACAAAACTGAGGAAAACAAAAACAAACCCCGCGAACTTTGGAAATTACTCAATAATCAACTAGGCTGCAGTAAAAAACTTAAAACCAGATTCTCAAACATAAACATAAAGACGGACAACACGCTCATCACATACAAGCTGGATGTAGCCAATTACTTAAACATCTTTTTCACAAACATAGCCACAACACTGGTAAACAAACTACCCTCCCACTCAGGGCATTATGTGGTAGAACACATAGTAGCATACTACAAAAACCTAGGGGTCCACAAAGACGACTTCAAACTTGAAATGGTAACAACCGATGAGGTACTGAAAAAATTTTGCGCCCTCCAACCTAACAAGGCCACTGGCCATGACAACAACCCCTCCAAATTCCTCAGAGACGCAGCAGCCGCCATCACCCCAGTCATCACACACATAATAAACCTCTCTATAAAACAGGGGCACGTCCCCAAGGACTTCAAAATTGCGAGAGTGACCCCTCTGCACAAAAAGGGCAGCAAATTAGACCCAGGCAACTACCGCCCTGTTTCTATTCTTACCTCCATCTCGAAAGTCATGGAGAAAATAGTCTACGGAACAGGTCGAAAAGTACCTGGCAGAAAGAAATCTAATCTACGAATTCCAATCTGGCTTCAGAACGTCCCACTCCACTGACACATGCCTCCTCTATTTGAACGACCACATCAAACAAGAGGTGGACGCGGGCAAATACTGCGGCATGGTCATGCTGGACCTACAAAAGGCCTTCGACACTGTCAATCACTCCATTCTAATGGACAAGCTAAAAGCAATTGGTTTTGATAGCTTATCAGTGAGCTGGATGCAATCCTACCTGGAGGGGAGAGAACAGATGGTAGAGGTAAACGGTACTCTATCCCCCCCCTCACAGTGAGCTGTGGTGTTCCACAAGGAAGCATACTAGGACCGCTACTCTTCCTAATTTATGCAAATGACATGGCGTCAGCCTGTGACTGCAACTTGTTCCTGTTTGCGGACGACTCAGCCCTGCTGGTCTCTGACAAGAACAAGTTGCAGGTTGAAAAAACCCTCAGCACGGAACTAGGCAAAATCTGCATATGGCTTGCTGATAACAAACTATCATTACACATGGGCAAAACAGAGTCCATTCTCTTCGGTTCAAATAACAAACTCAGCAAGACCGACGGCTTCTCAGTTACAGTGGGTGACAATATTGTCACAAGGAAAGACGAAATTACCTACCTGGGTTCCATCCTAGAGGCAAATCTTTCCTATGACAAAATGGCATCCAATGTAATAAAAAAAGTCAACCAACGAACTAGATTCTTGTACCGGATCTCCTCTCTGGTAAACAAGAATACCCTGAAGACTCTGGCAGGAGCACTCATTCAAGGGTACTATGACTATGCGTGCACCTCATGGTACCAAAGCACCTCAAAGGCGCTTAAAACAAAATTACAAACATCACAAAACAAACTGGTCAGACTACTACTTGACCTGAACCCCAGAACCCACCTCACCCCTGCCCACTTTGACAACCTAGGATGGCTTAGAGTAGACGACAGAGTACAGCAACTTGCAATGGGCCTGGTCTACAAGATACACTATACGACCGGGGTGCCCATGTACATGTCAAAATACTTCCCAAAGGTCAGTGAATAACACAACCACTACACCATAGGAAGCTCAACAAATCATGTTAAACCCAGATTCGGCTCAAACAAGGGACTAAACACGTTTAGCAATTATGCCACATCAATGTGGAACGCCCTACCCAAAGCTGTAAAGGAATGTGAATCCCTACCCACATTCAAAACCGCTCTTAAAGAGCAACTACGGGAGGCTGCAATTCGAAACTGGCCACCGTAAATGTCCAAACCCCCCACCCCCTCCTAATAGACAGTCTCCTCCCCACCGCATGTATATATTCTCTCCCCACCGTATATGTATATTTCTCTCCCACCCACCCACCCACCCACCCCCTCCTAATGTACAGTCCCCTCCCCATCATATGTATATACTCTGTCAGGATCTATGAGTAACAGTACTGTATATTTGAATACCGTATATGTCACAAATGTATCAGTACTAAATACTATAGGATATTTCATTAATATTTGAAGCTCTCCTCTGATGATAGCATGATTGTCTCCTCCGGGCCCTGAGGCTGTAGGGTCCAGTAGCTCACATGCTCGTCTCTGTGGCTCTCTGTACATCTGCCGCCCCCACACATACACACAAACACACACACAGTGCCTGGTCACAGGCCGGTCAATGGATCCACTTTCTCAATTAGCTCTTGTCCTGATCAGCATGACGACAGCTCACATGATATAGCTCACATGCTACCATGTGTCTCATGTGTCTCTCCTTTCTCCTCCTCTCTCTGTCTCCCCTCTCTCTCTCTCTGTGTCTCCTAAACATCCCTCTCCTCTCCCCTCCCTGGCCTTCCTGCCACCCTGCCCTGGGCCACCCAGGGCCCTGTTTCTTGTACGTGGTTCAACTAAGTCGATCAAGATGTCACTATCCAGCTTCAGTTAACCCGATGTTTGAAGCCGGGATTTTCCTGTTCCAAGAAGGTGGATTCAGTCTCGTTAACTCAAGCCAGACTTGATTCTCAGGATCAGTGCGCGCGCCCGCCTCAGCTGAGAAGACAGCAGGTGTCGATCGCAGAAATCCTGATTCTCTAGCGGCATTGATTGATTAATTGATTTAAAACTTTATTAACATATTGCAGTACGGCTCAATCGCCTCGCCGACAAGTTAAATGCGTTATCTATAGGCTAATTTTAAGTCCCTCATTACCTCAATCAATCAGATTATATTTCTTTAAACTTGCCTGCTGGATTGAATAATCAAATGAGATCTTGCTAGCGAAAATCATTAGTTAACTGTTATACAGAATTACGATACGGCTCTCTTACCCATTGATTGATGTATAGTCAATCTTTAACTTATCTCCAATGTGGTGTAACGGGTTGTTCTTTTGACTTTCACACAGATGACCGGGGTTCAAGACCCTAGTCGTCTCCTTCTTTTTGCAATATAGGAATAATTCAATTTGGTGCACGTTGAGAGCTATATAAAGAATGACATCCTCAATGCATGTAGATTTATAATATTTTAACTTAAAACCAGGCTACTTTGGCGTATAATCATTAATATTATATTCAAAAAAATCATATTGGAAAGACCAGGTTTTGAACCCCGGTCGCTGGGTTGGCAGGTTTGAGCACTACCGCTGGACCACTGTGCCAGATGGGATAAATTCATTGTTTATACATTAATGAACGAGAGACCCGTGTTTAGAATATCCTTTGTTATGAATGAAGTTTATCTCTTTATCCTCATTCATTAATGTGACGTCAACGGCTCATTCAATTTCTCAAATCCGTCAAACAGCGCATCTCATCAGACATCTTAATCCCAGTTACAATTGAAATAACCACATAATGTGTACATCGCACGAGCGAGCGCCACGGTCGCCACGGTATATATAACGTGCATTATTTAGGACAAAGTGAATTTAGTATCAGCATTTTGGGTCTATTTTACATTTCAAAAGCCCCCTCTGGAAGAATGGAGCACAAGAACGTAATTCAGAATGGTATAATGCAGATCGTAGACTGTGGGAATAGTTTCAGGAAACGGGCCGTCACTTCTTTGCGGGGGCGTGGCGATGGTTCAGGCTAAGTTGAACTTGAACTCTGCTTTCGACCAGGCTCAAACTTTTGGATATGTTGTCATGGTGATTTGGAAAATCCACGTACATGAAACCGGAAAGTCCGGCTAACCCAGTTATCCAGTTAAAGTTATCCGGCTAACTCAGTTATCCAGGTACAAGAAACAGGGCCCTGCTGACATGATCTCAGCTCACAGTAACTTCTTTGATGTTTAAGTCCGCGCCGCGCTGCGGACTGTTGTACCGTGGATGGAATCGGCAGAAACTGCCATGAATGGGCTGCTGTCCCTTGACTTCTTCCATGTCCATCCGTCTTCAGCACCTTCATACAATAAAGTAACCACAGTAAAATCAACAAATTGGCTACAACAGGCTGCATCTGTACAGTATGTATAGTTTGGCAGTGGGCTATATTGGTACAATATAGGCTACAGTATGTATAATGTGGTAGTGTGGGCTATATTGGTACAATATACAGTATGTATAGTGTGGTAGTGGGCTGTATTAGTACAATATAAAGTATGTATAGTGTGGTAGTGGGCTGTATTGGTACAATATACAGTATGTATAGTGTGGTAGTGGGCTCTATTGGTACAATATGCAGTATGTATAGTGTGGTAGTGGGCTCTATTGGTACAATATGCAGTATGTATAGTGTGGTAGTGGGCTGTATTGGTACAATATACAGTATGTATAGTGTGGTAGTGGGCTGTATTGGTACAATATACAGTATGTATAGTGTGGTAGTGGGCTGTATTGTTACAATATACAGTATGCATAGTGTGGTAGTGGGCTGTATTGGTACAATATACAGTATGTATAGTGTGGTAGTGTGCTGTATTAGTACAATATACAGTATGTATAGTGTGGTAGTGGGCTGTATTGGTACAATAAGTATGTATAGTGTGGTAGTGGGCTGTATTGGTACAATAAGTATGTATAGTGTGGTAGTGGGCTGTATTGGTACAATATAGAGTATGTATAATAATAATAATAATGCATTTTATTTATAAGGCGCCTTTCAAGGCACTCAAGGTCGCCGTACAACAATTTAAAAACAGTTAATTTACAATCACAATCCATAAAAAAATAAAATCAGACAAAAAAATAAAATCAGACATACGCCTGCCTAAACAGGTGGGTTTTGAGGTGGGTTTTAAATGGGATGATGGAGTCAATGTTCCTGATGTCGGGGGGGGAGGGAGTTCCAGAGGCGGGGGGGGGCAGAGCAGCTGAAGGCTCTTGACCCCATGGTGGACAGATGGGCTGGGGGGACGGTCAGGTTGATGGAGGAGGCAGACCTGAGGGACCGGGTGGGAATGTTGATGTGGAGGAGGTCGGACAGGTATGGAGGGGCGAGGTTGTGGATGGCCTTGAATGTATGGAGGAGGATCTTGTAGTCTATGCGGTATAGTGTGGTAATGGGCTGTATTAGTACAATAAGTATGTATAGTGTGTGCATGATGATGATGGCGCTGCTCCGACCGGCTGCCTCTCTGTTCGCTCCGTCGAGACTGTGTTTACTTTTGTTAATATTTATAGTTTTTAGAGTTTTGTTCGTACCAACTGTTGGTGCATTTAATGTATATGACCGTCAGTCACTCATAGACATTGGATTACGGGAAACTTATCAACTGGATTACTCACTGGATCAGCTTTCCGAACCGCATCAATGGCCTGAAGAAATTCTCCGGAGATCAGGACCAGATCCTTTGTTCCTAGACCCCAGGAACAGAGGAACCAGACGGCGAGGGAAGAGGGCTGGGATCCGTAACAGGCTGAGATCCAGACGCCACCGTACACCACTGCCCAGTATATTGCTAGCCAATGTACAATCAATTGACAATAAACTGGATGACATCCGAGCAAGGATTCAATATCAAAGAGACGTTAGGGACTGCAACGTCCTCTGCTTCACCGAGACGTGGTTGACGCCGGACGTCCCAGACCACGCAATTCAACCGGCTGATCACTTCTTTATCCATCGCAAGGATCGGACATCATCAGAGTCCGGTAAACAACGTGGAGGAGGTATTGCCTTCATGTTTAACAAAAATTGGAGCGACCCAACTAACGTGAAGGAATTATCCAACCACTGCTCCCCAGAACTGGAATATATAACCATCAAGTGTCGTCCTTTCTTCCTCCCGAGGGAGTTAACGGCGATCGTCCTGGTCGGAGTGTATATTCCACCGCAAGCCAGCAACAAGGTTGCGCTCTCCAGACTACACGACGAGGTAAATAGAATCCAAGTGGCGAATGTTAACGCCGCCATTTTAGTTCTGGGAGATTTCAATAGCGCCAATCTGAGAAAGGTATTGCCTGACTTCTATCAGAATGTGACTTGCAACACCAGAGGCGGTAACATCCTAGATCACTGTTACACGCAATTTAAAGGTGGCTACAAGGCTCATTCTGATAGTGGCTTTGGTAAGTCAGATCACGCATCCATTTTTCTTTCACCAAAGTACAGACAGAGAATTAAAAGTACTCCCGTAGTCTCGCGAGAGGTGCAGAAATGGGATGTGACGTCAGAGGAGACGATCCGGTCAGTGTTTCACCACACAGACTGGATTGTGTTCCACGACACAGATAACATTAATGCCTACACGGAGACAGTGCTGGACTATGTTTGTACTAGGGTGAAAGAAACAATCCCCACTACCAAAATGAAAGTTTACCCAAATCAAAAACCCTGGGTAGACAAATCCGTCCGTGAAGCTCTGAGAGAGCGCACCAAAGCATACAACGACGGCCTAGAGGCAGGCAACATGAATGACCACAAGGTGGCGCGATACAACGTAAGGAGGACAGTGTCAGAGGCCAAACGACGCTACAGGGATAAAATTGAACTCCAGTTTGAACAAGCTGACTCTAGAGCTATGTGGCAGGGGCTCAAAACGATGACAGACTACAAAGGCGCCTCCCTCAAACTGAACAGTGACATCTCCTTAGCAAATGACCTCAATACCTTCTATGCGAGGTTTGATGCTGGTAATAACAACACCAGCTCACAAGCCTCGGCAATGGGGGGGGGGGGGGGGTCGGCTGCTGATGGAGGCGCAGTGTTCAGGGTAACAGAGCATGAGGTGAGGCGGACCTTTAAAAAAGTGAATATCAGGAAGGCAGCAGGTCCAGACGGCATCCCCGGCCGCGTCCTAAAAGTCTGTGCCGACCAACTGGCCCCAGTATTCACTGACATATTTAACCTGTCCTTAGAACAGGCTGTCATCCCCACCTGCCTGAAGAAGTCCACTATTATCCCTGTACCCAAAAAATCCAAGCCTGCTTGCCTCAACGACTACCGCCCTGTAGCTCTCACCTCCATAGCCATGAAGTGCTTCGAGAAGCTAGTAAAGGGCTACATCTGCTCCTCCCTCCCCATCAACATGGACCCCCTGCAATTTGCATACCGCCCCAACAGGTCCACGGAGGACGCCATATCCCATGTGCTGCACACAGCAGCATCACACCTGGACAAGAGGCAGGGGAACTATGTGAGAATGCTATTCATCGACTACAGCTCGGCATTCAATACCATAGTCCCCTCCATACTCATAGCCAAGCTCAGGGACCTGGGCTTGGGCTATGACCTCTGCCAGTGGGTCTTGGACTTCCTGACTGGCAGACCCCAGGTGGTGAGAGCAGGCAACTGCACCTCCTCATCCATCACCCTCAACATAGGGGCCCCCCAGGGCTGTGTTCTGAGTCCCCTCCTCTACTCCCTGTACACACACGACTGTGTGGCTCAGCGGAGTAGCAATACAATCGTCAAATTTGCTGACGACACAGTGGTGGTGGGCCTGATCTCTGCCAACGACGAGAGGGCCTACCTGGAAGAGGTCAAGGTCCTGGCGGGATGGTGCCAGGAAAACAGCCTCTCCCTGAACGTCAGCAAAACAAAGGAGATGATTGTGGACTTCAGGAGGTCGGGGGTCAAGGACTACAGCCCCCTCAGCATCGACGGGGCACCGGTTGAGAGAGTCAACAGCTTTAAGTACCTCGGAGCCTACATATCCGAGGACTTGACATGGACCACACACATTAACAGTGTTGTGAAGAAGGCACGACAACGCCTCTACTTCCTCAGGCGCCTAAGGAAGTTCCAAGTCAGCCAGAAGATCCTTAAGAACTTCTACTCATGTACAATAGAGAGCATCTTGACCGGCAACATCACCTCCTGGTTTGGGAATAGCACTGCACAAGACCAAAGCAGACTACAAAGAGTGACACGTTCAGCCGAACGCACAATTGGAGGGGGGCTCCCCACCCTCCAGAACATTTACTACAAGCGTTGCAAGGGCAAGGCTAAGAGAATCATTAAAGACTCCAGTCACCCGAACAACTGCCTCTTTGAACTGCTGCGGTCAGGCAAGCGATACAGGAGTCTCAAGGCGAGCACAGAAAGACTCAGAAGAAGCTTCTATCCCCAGGCCATCAGGCTGCTAAACGAACAATGAATGAACACTACACAACAACAACCACCAAACGCACATAGCACACACATCCACACGCACACACTCACTTTAAACAAACACACTGTAGCACCCACTCCACACACTTATAGCACACACCCACTTTAAACAAACACACTGTAGCACCCACTCCCCACACTTTATATTTATGGATGAAGGATTGCACTACAACTCGTACACCTTACTGTAAATTGTACCTAAAATTGTACCTCATCCCATTTCTGCTTTGCACTAGATAGTACTGTACATTAGTACACTGCATAGTATTGTGTATTGTATATTATATGGTAACTCAGAACATTGTACATATGTCTATACCGAACACTGTGACCTCATTTTCTTCTTCTAAATTCATGCTATATTATGTTATTATGTTATTTGATACTATCTTGTCTAGCACAGTCTCTGGAGCGTAACAGTAAGAAGCATTTTGTATGAAAGTATTCTGTACTTCTGTATGACAACTATTAAAGAACTTGAACTTAATGGGCTGTATTAGTACAATAAGTATGTATAGTGTGGTAATGGGCTGTATCTGTACAATATACAGTATGTATAGTGTGGTAGTGGGCTGTATTAGTACAATAAGTATGTATAGTGTAGTGTGGTAGTGGGCTGTATTGGTACAATATGTATGTATAGTGTGGTAGTGGGCTGTATTGGTACAATATACAGTATGTATAGTGTGGTAGTGGGCTGTATTGGTACAATATACAGTATGTATAGTGTGTTAATGGGCTGTATTAGTACAATAAGTATGTATAGTGTAGTGTGGTAGTGGGCTGTATTGGTACAATATACAGTATGTATAGTGTGGTAGTGGGCTGTATTAGTACAATAAGTATGTATAGTGTAGTGTGGTAGTGGGCTGTATTGGTACAATACGTATGTATAGTGTGGTAGTGGGCTGTATTCACACTGACAATGTGCGTTTCCGGCTTGTAGCCTACATGTCAGAAACACAATGTTCCCATTGGTTTCAATTTAGATGTCCTGGCAGCGTGAATATTAAAGGCAACCAACTTGTGTTCGGCACGCGCAGGCAAGCGCAGCCGTCCCACGTCCCAAATGAAATCCAAGGAGCAAGCGCGGCAGCACGGGCAACCAACTTGTGTTGTGTTGGGCTGCTGTTCCAACGCACTTGTGTTGGGCTGCGGTAGCAGTGGAGCGCTGCTGACTGATTATTATGTTTCACGTTTTTAACAACCAACGGTAGATTCACTCGTCACTGTACATGTATAAACAAAGCCCATACTGTGTTAGGACTATAAACACTGTTAGGACTATATGGTCTGACTCTTAATAATAAACACTGTTACAGTGTTAGGACTATCTCGATTCACGCGTCACTACTGTAACTAGAAACTCTGGGTGTCACTGTACATCAGTGTGGAACTGTAAGCTGTAACGTTATTTCACGTTTTTAACGTCAGCGGGGCGATGCGGTGGTTTGTCCCCGGCTTCCGTGCACCGCCGCCGGCTCTACTCGGTCCAGCTCCAGCAGCAGCGACCGTGCTCTGTTGTAGAACGAAGCCCTTCAATGACAGAGCTCTCATATTTTGCGAATGCATAAACTATATCTTAAATTATGGCTATGTGTCTAATATGGCTGTCGCTTATCAATGACTTCGCGACAGCCATATTAGACACATAGCCATAATTTAAGATATAGTTTATGCATTTGCAAATATGAGAGCTCTGTCATTGAAGTGGGTGGTGGCAGTGTAACAGCGTTCACCCTGATGTAAAGTAGCGATTTTTATTGTTTTGTCATGACAACCCAATTACATAATCCAACATATGTGTAAAGAAACAACATATTCCAGTTCTGTATCGTTAGTGGCTTAGCTTGGCATCGCTACTGCACTATCTCGCGTACGTGCACGCGTACTGAATAAACCACAAATGTACCTCTAATACCAGTATTAGTCTGACCACACCCCTCATCAGCTTACCTTCATAAGCAGGTGTGTGGTCACCTGCTCTCCTCCTTCTCGCTTTCACCACAAGGAAGAAGTGCCTCGGTAGATCCCCACACTTGACACCATGATGGAAGAAATTGGATTAGGAACAGCTTGGGAAACAAGGATACGTTGACATCATATCTTTATTTTCTCTCTCACTATTTTCGAGAAAATACGGCGATATTGTCTTCGTACTGGAGTGTCTAGAAGATGATGATCATTCTACAAACCCTCCACCGGTTTTCGTATTGGGAGCACGCCGCTGCATGCTTCTCAACTGCAGTTCCTTGCTGTGTTTGTTGGGGTGAAACCTGTCAGGCCACAGCTGAACTGTCGGACATGCCGCTGTTGTGAGGAGCGGTGCGTTCCAGGTTGGGTAAGTAGTGTTTGCTGGCGGGCTCCACTTGTCTGTTAGTGCTATGGGGGCTACTTGACAAAGTTTATGGAAACCGGCCCCAGGCTAGGGTCCTTTGTTTAGCCGCCTAGGCGACAGAAGGCCTTGGTCTGGCGACCATTATAGTTTTAACTAGTGGGCCGCGACCATTGACACTGGTGATCCCTGTGTGTTCTGGACGAGTGGATTCTCTCTGTCACTGTGTTAAGACCCCATCTTTCATATCCAAATGAGAGTATTCCTTCACGAGGGGATATGTGCATGTAATGTGCGATAGCGGCAGATTCATGTTCAAAGTCAGCTATACAGGCCAGTTGGTACTGTGCTGATTCCGCCGGACGTGGTAATGTCACCGTTGTGAAGCGGTGTTGACGTCTTGTTTTCTCTTTTCTCTTAAAAAGTGAGGAGGGGTTCAGAACGGCGGCCTGTCTGGGTGAGTGTTATGTCATTGTTTACATGTTCATGGCTTACGGTTAGCCGGTCAGTGGCCTGGCGCGGGGTAGCTTAGCTTCTCGCGCGCCGCCGGGAGCTCGCTTCTGATCGCGTGCGTCGTTAGATCGGCGTCTCGCGAGCGGAAGCAATAGCACCCGAACGGTTGGAGCAGCCGTTAGCTTGATGCTATTCTGTTGAACGTGCTTTGATTTTAACATGTTTTACACTCTTGACCACGACGTCATCCTTGACAGGGGATGTTCGTCGACCCTGCCCTGTGCCTGGACGGGGATTGCGTCAACAAAGAGGACTGTAGCGACTGGTTGGAGCGGCGACGCTGCCCGGATCGAACAACACAGGACGGCTGTGTTCTACGGTGTCTTGTGACTGCACTTCGCTGATCTGCGTTCCGGGTAGGTACGGGGTTGGCCAGACCTCATAACACGTCTTCTGGTTTTACTTTGCTAAATGTATTGTGAATAACGGTGTTTTTTCCCAAAACGTGTGTTGTTGCAATGCATTTGGGATACGTTGCGGGTTATGTGTGAGCTGTTTTTGTCACTGGCAGTTAGCTTCTCCGTGCAGATCGTGATGTATTGATCTGGTTGTTGTGTGAGGAACATCATGGTGTTTATGTGTACCGTGTACTCACTACTAAGGCAACTAACCTATGAAGCTATGCTTGGTGACAAGTGAGTAAAAGAATGTTCTTTCTCAGACTGTAATGACAATGAACAGTGAGTTCACACATTAACAGGTTTTCCTGTTTTAACTGGCCGTATTGAGGGTAAAATAGGAGGATTGTGTTTTTCCCCCCCGGTTCCCTGGGGACTTTATCACCTCCTATCAGACATGTTGTGCATTAATTGTGTCTTTTGTGTGGTAGGGATACGATGTGACTCTTAGCTTGATTGCTGAGGTTGTGCTAAATCTGCTGGAGAAACTTATTTCCTAAAGGGAAATTGGTTTGGTTGCTGTCATGTGTGCTTAGCAAGGCCTGTGGTCGATACTAATCAAGAATGATGTATTCTCTCATTGTGAAAAAAACGGCGTTCCTCTGTTGAGTGTTTTTGCCATTTTTTGTAGGTGATGATGGGTTGTGTGTGTCATGTGACCTACAACTGGGTTGTACTGGCCACAGAAGCACATGTGTATGTTGGACCGGGGTTCTTAGAGCCCTCTCTATTCTGTGTTTTTCCTTAGTAAAAATCAGATAGCAGGTTAGCTCGTGCGCTGTGTGGAGCTGTGAAACGCTTCATAGAGCTGACTATGACTGTGTCATATTCTCTTTTTGTCGTTACGTCGTATCATGGGTGTGGGGTCGTAAAGGGGTGAACTGGTAACCTTTCCTCTCCCCATTGTTCTGTCGGTCAGGGGTACACCCCCTGTCCTTCAAGGTTCCCGTCACGTGGCGGTTCGGCACGTTACGGGGGGGGGGGGGGGGGGGGGGGAGGGAGTTCCTGGTCCCACGGCCTGGTATATTGGGCGTGTGCACCGCAGGAATTCCCCCGCCATAGAGACGTCACCGTGCGCGTCTCTGTTGGTAGGACTTCCGTGTGCTGTTCAGGTCCATGTGATGGATCTGTTTTCAGGGGGGGTGGTCAGGGCTCCTCCTCACCAAGCGCCTACTCAGGCCTTCTGTGAGTTCGGACTCCTTCTTCCATGTGAGGAAGCCTCCATCAGAGTACAGAGCCTTCCTCCTCAGATTGTCAAAGTGAGTGGACCCTCTAGAAGGGTCCTTTTCTATTGTATGTATATTCGATTCAATTCGTTTATTGAGTGTGTATGGGTTCGGTGCCTCTTCCCCGGAGGCCCTAAAACCAGTTTTTTACATGGCTCAAGGTGCAATATATTCTTTTCAATCTGTACAGCTCGCGTGGGAAGTCTCTCTGGGGATCCCCGTCTCTTTCCTATGGGAGGGTGGTGGGATGTAAAAATGTGAACATTTTTTACCCCGGCTGTGTAGACTGGGATACATACTGTTGATGCTTCCTTCTTTCTATTCCAGAAGTGTTGGGGTTAGGGAGTGTCACACCCCTCTTGTCGTTCCCCTGGGCGCCTTGGGGATTCAATGACAGGTCTAAATAGCCTGTTCATTGATGGGGGTGTGTCCCGACGCACGTATAGTGCTAGCTCGCTGTAAACAGGCGATTGACTGGCACGCCTTGGTTGCTTGTGGTCGAAACAGCGTTTTTATAAAGCAACTGAGATAGGGGTTTTTCCTCTTCCGGCGACCACATCCCATGACCTGGGTGGGTTGTCGACGGATTCTCGTTCATGTCTGGGGGATGATGACGGGATGGATCTGAACATATGTAGTGGGGTCTCACGCCCTTGGGGTGGGCCACCAGGCGCGGTTCGTCCGAACGTCTGGGTGGCGCCTTCTTTTCATGTTAAGATCAACACGCATATCTGCCCTTCTCCTGGAGTAGGCATGTCGGCGTGGTTAGGGCACGGGACTGGTTCTGGTCACGCTGGTCCAGATCAGTTGAACCCGTTGTCCGCCGGGGATGCAGATCTGCTGTTCTGGTACCCTGAGGGACTTGGGCTTTTTTCAGGGGGAAAAATGCCAGGTCGGTCTGGGTGTCACAGGGTTAAGCGCTATGGAGACCCTGGTTGGGTATGTTTTTACTCAGCACTGTCGTCATGGCTTACAGCCATGCCATTCTGTACGCGCTCGATCTCGTCGGATCTCGGCCGCTACACAGGTTGGTCCTGGTTAGTACTTGGTTGGGAGACCGCCGGGGAATACCAGGTACGGTGTGCTTAGGGGCTGGTTCTCCATTATTTTTCGCTCCTCTCTCACGCATGGCGAAGAGGGGCCTGTGGGGGTGGTTTTTTGACCTCCTCTGGTGACCCTGTGCTTCCCGTACCGCCAGGCCCGGTCCGAAGTGATGTTTGCGACCCGTAGGCCTGGGTTAACCCTTTTTGGAAACTGAAACACTTGTACTGCGGTATAGCCGGTGTATACCCGCAGGTGTGTTTTGGAGTTTTTTCTTGAGGGGTTATAGGAACAACCACCGCATTGGGTAACACCGAGGTGGTTGATTCCCTGGTGTGTTGGAGCAGTGTCAACTCCCGGGTTCACCGTTTGAGGGTGCCCCTGCACGTTCATGACGTCTGCCGATCGTGTCAGCCTTCTCTGCCTCGACCCCTCTGGGTGGGGGTTGTTAAATGGAGGCTTGGTCATGCAACACCGCCAGCTTACGCTCCTTCCGCCGGGGCGGCTGTGTTCAGCTGTCCCCTCTGGCGCCTGTCTCGTCCGCAGTCTCCAGGCTAGGGTTAACAGCCTGTTGCCTGGTTTTTCCCCGGTGCGCTGCCTGCTTCCGTTGGTTAACCTTTTTTGTGTGCTTACGGCCATGCTGACTGCCTATTCTGCAGGGTCAGTGTGCCAGGCGGTGTACTATTGGGGGGACGGGGCCCGCTCGGCTTACGGCCATACCGACCTGAACACGCCCGATCTCGTCCGATCTCGGAAGCTGGGCAGGTTCTGGCCTGGTTGGTTCCGCCTGGGAATACCAGGTGCAGTAACTGAGGGGCCTTTGTCCGAATACGCTGGCGATGTGGGGGGCGGGGCACTACGTGCCCACCTGGTGGGGTCTTGATGCTGGCATCATGGACTTCTCCGGGCCCCCATTCTAGGGAGTCCAGTCCTTTTGGTGGGTCTGGGTCTTCCTTCGTGCTCCGCTGCTACGGCCTTGCCACGGGGTTGGGTTTGCCCTTGACCCCGTGATTCTGGGGGCAGTAACGAGGTTGTTCCTCCGTTCGTTCCCGGGTGGCATGCGGGTTGTGCGTGTGTGTAGTCGTGGGGTCAAGCCACGGTCTGCTCACCCTGTGCGTTGAGTTGCTTGAGTGCCTCTTCGCCCGGTCGGGTCCGTCGCCCTCCCGTGACGTCCCTAATAGGGGGGCTACCCTCCATTAGGGGGGGTCGGGGGGGCTCGGCCCTCCCTGTTCTGATGGTTTTGGGGGGCTGTCAGCGGGGTGTATTTGTCAGCCAAGTGGCTCCGCTTGGCCTCCCTTGTGCAGTAGCGATGCCAAGCTAAGCCACTAACGATACAGAACGTTAGGTTATGACTATAACCAAGTTCTGTTAGTTAGGGGCGATGCTTGGCATCGGACGGCCGCTGCAGCCCTTGTCCTCACCTTGTGGTGAAAGCTTGGGAAGGAGGAGAGCAGGTGACCACACACCTGCTTATGAAGGTAAGCTGATGAGGGGTGTGGTCAGACTAATACTGGTATTAGAGGTACATTTGTGGTTTATTCAGTACGCGTGCACGTACGCGAGATAGTGCAGTAGCGATGCCAAGCATCGCCCCTAACTAACAGAACTTGGTTATAGTCATAACCTAACGTTAACGGTATATTTTTTAATGATTCATTACGGTATAAATTAGGTTAACTGGAGCTGTGGAGGCTCCTTGCTGAAGAGCCAGCGGGGCGACGCGGTTGTTTTTTCCCTGGCTTTCGTGCGCCGCCCGCGGCTTGACTCGGTTCAGCTCCAGCAGCAGCAGCGGCCGTTCCTCCGTTGTAGGAAGCCCTTCAATGACAAGTGCTCTCATATTTTGCGAATGCATAAACTATATCTTAAATTATGGCTATGTGTCTAATATGGCTGTCGCTTATCAATGACTTCGCGACAGCCATATTAGACACATCGCCATAATTTAAGATATAGTTTATGCATTCACAAATATGAGAGCTCTGTCATTGAAGTGGGTGGTGGCAGCATTACTAACAGTAGCGATTTGTATTGTTTTGTCATGACCAAACATAATCCCAACATAGATAGGAGGTGTACTGTATGTCAAATGTCGGTCATGTGGTGGAAGAGTTTAGTACAGTCACACAACAGAACACCGCTGGTTCGACCAGCGCTTCTGCCGCGCGTCTCTCTTGCCGCAAGGGCGTGTGCTAGTGGATTGATTGATTGGCCGTGTGGCCAATCAGAGAAACGCTGAACGAAAAGCTGAACACAAGTTGGTTGCCTTTAATATTCACGCGTCCTGGCATGTGCTGAATTTGACATGTTGAGAAACTACCAATAAACACAGGGAACACTTTGGGACATGGCAGTTAATTTCCTGAGCGTGACCGCCACATGAAAATGCAGGGATTTATAGGGAATGCCGCAGAAATCGACACCTATGGCTAGTACATTTCCCATCCACAAGCCACACACTTCCAGTTTATTTGGAATTTTTGCAGGTTGAATTTTCCCTTGTAATCCCCCCTTCTGTCCAGCACCCGAGGAGGATTAGAAATCCACTTTTACATACGTGTTCTCCTCCGAATTACGTCCTCTCCCACCTGTGAGTCATGCAGATCAACGGCCATGCAGCTGGCGAACCACAGCTAACCACAGATCAACAACAACAACAACAACAACAACAACAACAACAACAACAACAACAACAACAACAACAACAACAACAACAACAACAACACTAAATCGCTGTACTGATGTGGTGACCAGGAGCATGTACAGTACGTTGCCAAAATGTCCCTCGGTTGCAATGCAGTGCGACTCGACATTTCCCCCATGTACTTGCATTCCCATACAATTCCAAGCGCTCTGTGAAAAGACCAGATCAGGAAATTCCACAGGTCACTGCCCTGCTGTTCCTTCGTATTATGTGGAAGCCTGGTAAATCCAGCATAGGAGGGAGGATCATGGCAGCAGTATTGTGCTCTCTCCCGACAGATCAGCCACTAAGGAACTGCACACGTCATTGCGACTTGTTAAAAATGAGATTCTTATGTTTGTACGAGGTGTAATCAATGTCATGAATGATCACACATCAGAGATGAACTAGTTTATCTGTGTTCATGAATGTATTGAATGATGTATGAACTGACAACATCCATCAAATCATAGGGTGAATGAGAGCACTAATCTAAAATATTGTATCAAATTGTTTTATCAAAAGTCCAATATTGTACTAGCACTGATCTATCTGACTCCTGCTGAGTAAATAGATAAATAAAAACAGAAAAACACTGAATGGATTTCGGCCGTGGTACTTTAAATTACCTGCAAACAAAAGCAGTTATATAAAGCCTGGCGAGTTAGTGTAGGCAATAAATCTTCATTTATGTGGATGGTCACTGAGGTGTGACAGGCTAGCTTCCACAAGAGGGAACTACATCAAAGAGAGGGCAGGAAGGAAGACAGCAGGGCAGACTTTAATTCATGACTGAGAAAACAGGTCTATTCAAATGTAGCAGAGTAAGGTTGTTATGCTAGATTATAAACAGAAACTTTTATTTTCATCTCAAATGAGTAGGTTAAAATGGATACACTTTTATTTTGAATGTGCAAAGTGGGCATGTTTCACTTTAATGTTTTGGGGGGGTGTCCTGGTTATTAGATTATATTAATTTCCTTATACGAGTTACTGATTCTCCAAACGAAATCCCATTTGGTTTTTAATAATGGGTTAAGAGTTTATAGGTCATCTTTTTGTTTGGGTGTTTGGTTTATTTTAATTAATGTACATAATGGTTTCACCGGTTCTGTGTCAAGGGACTTCACTGAGAGAGTGCGCAGCCTCTCTGATTGGAACTAGAGGAGAGCAGAGATATGCATTTTTGGTGTTCCGATATTTGTTTGAATCGCTATGTATACATTGTAATTGTGATTTATGTTTTAGTTTTGGTGCTGCAATTTTCATGTGTGTGATGACCACTATTTCGTCCTGTGTCAAACAGCAAAAGTACCGTAGTGTAATAACTAGTATTGTTCTGTTAACAATGGCAGGTGAAATACACCTGCGTACGACGGTAGCTCACGCCATCTTGTGTGCTGTGTTTGCTTGATAACAGGTATGAATCGTTGTTTTGAATTTCAGTTACATTTTGATTTAATTGATAATTGCACACTTTCTTTCATTTCATATTATTTCATATGTTTTCTCCTGAGTTAAATGTATATATGTTTGTAGTACACGAGTTGAGTTGCTGTTCACGCTCATGTCACGCTTCTTTCTGCTCTCTCTGACTGGAACTAGAGGAGAGCAGAGGTGAAATACACCTGCGTACGACGTTCTATTTCATACTGGCTTCCGCTCAGCGTCATTCTGCACTAACCTCACTTCGTGCACAGCACTGAATAAAAAATACACAATGTACCTTTAGTAAGTAAGTATTTATAATTTTACATACCGACATCCGTCTGGCCACACCCCTATCCGCTTACCTTCATAAGCAGGTGTGTGGTCACCTACTCGCCTCCTTCTTCACTTTCACCACAAGCAAGTGCCTGGTATATACCCCACTTGACGAGAAGAAAGTTGAGAGAAAAACAGAAGACGGGAAGATACGTTGACATTATATCTTTATTTTCTCTCTTACTATTTTCGAGAAAATACGGCGATATTGTCTTCGTCACTGGAGTGTCTGGAAGATGATGATCATTCTGACCTCCACCGGCTTTTTCGTATTAGGGGCTCGCGCCGCTGATATACTCCCCAACTGCAGTCCTCCTTGCTGCGGCTGGATGGGTATTGACCCTCCGGTCATACAGCTGGACTGTGGGAGGCACCGGCTGTTGTGAGAAACTGGGTTGCTTCCGTGTTGGGTGAGTACTGTTTTGCTTGCGAGCGCTAGTTGTCTGTTAACGCTATGGGGGTTAGCTGACAATTTAACGAAAGCCGACCCCGGACTGGGGTCCTCTGCTCGGCTTCTTAAGCGGCGGACGGAGGATCTTGGTCTGACGCCCATGATGGTCAACCTAGTGGCCCGCGACCGAGACCTGGTTAAAACCCGGGATTCTCTGGACGAGCGGATGCTTCTCTGTCCAGTGCAGGCCCCATCTTTCACATGAATGTGGAAGTACACCCTAAAGCACAAGGAAAAGTGGGCATGGATCTTCATTATCGGGAGTTCCATGCTCAAGTCGGCTGCAGCCCGGATGGGAATTGTGCCGGCTCCGCTGTATGTCTGGTAAATCACTGTTGAAAACTGTGTTTGACATTTCTTTTTCTCTTCCCTCTTAGGATGGGGAGGGACTTGAACAGCGGCCTGTCTGAAGTGTGGCTTGTTATGTCGTTGTGTACAGTTCAGGTGATAGCTGCTTAGCTGGTGTGCTAGTTTGTGGCCTACTGTGTTAGCCAGTCAGCTGTTAGCTGCGGCGCTAGCTCGTTGTGTTTACTAGGCTAGTAAATGTTAGCTTGTTGCTATCAGTCGGACGGCTGTTAGCTTAATGCTACACTGTTGAAACGTTACTGTGACTATAACATGCCTTAAACACTCTGACTACGACGTCATCTTTGACAGAGGATGTTAGTCGACCCTACACCCGGGTGCCAGTGCCAGCGAGGACTTCGTCAACATGGAGAATGGCGGCTGGGTGGCGTAGCGGACATACCCTCGTCACCAACGCAGGAGATGCTGTATTCGAATCGGTGTCCCGTTAACCAGTGTTGTAGTCCTCTCGGCCTGCGTTCAGGGTGAAGGTAGGAGTCCTGACCGGACTTTAAACACTTCTTCTTTTCTTCCCTTCTAAATGTTTTGTAATAACGATGTTCCAAAACATGTGTTGCTGCAATACATTGAGGATACGACGCGTGTTGTGTGTGAATTGTCTTGTCACTGGTATAGCTTCTCTCTCCATAGTAAATCGGCATTGTTTTTTACATGTGTAAAAATGAACTGGTTAGTTGTGATGAGAACATGTGTGTTCATGTAATGTTGTAACGTGGGTGAACTCACAACTAAGAGGGTTAGTTAACCTGTGAAGCTATGCTTAGTGACATGTGATTGAGGAATGAATCTTTTCTCAGCCTGTGATGACAATGAACAGCATGTTCACATATTAACAGGGGTACCTGTTCAACTTGGTCGTATCAAGGGTAAGACAGGAGGGGTGACCCCCCGGTTCCCTGGGGCTTCCCCCCCCCCTCCTCTCAGACATGTTTGTTTACAATATATTGTGTCACTGTGTTTGTGGGGATACGATGTAACCCTCAGCTTAAGTTGCTGGGGTTGTGCTTCCGCTTGAGAAACAATTTTTTCCTAAAGAAAAGGTTGTTTGGTCACTTATCATGTGTGCTTAGCAAGGTCTGTGGCCATTACATAATCGAGGACTTGTGTCTTCTCTCGTTATGGAAAACGGCGTTCCTCTGTAGTAAGAGTGTACTTTTGCCATTTTTTGTTGTGATGAAGGGTTGTGTGTGTCGTTGTGATCTACAACTGGGTTAGGTTTGGCCCACAGAAGCACATGTGTAAGTCTGGACCGGGGCTCTTGAAGGGGCCCTCTCTGTTCTGTGTTTTTCCTTAGTCAAACTCAGATAGCAGGTTAGCACATGAGCTATGTGAAGCTGTTAGATGCTTCATGTAGCATGCTATGACTTTGTCATGCTCTACTTTGTCATTATATCGTATCAGGGGTGAGGGGTCGTAAAGGGGTGAACTGGTAATCCTTTCCTCCCCTTTTCTGATTGGTCAGGGGTTAAAACCCCCTGTCCTTCAGGGTTCCTGTCACGTTGCTGTTCGGCACGTTACAGGGTAGGGGGGTGGGGGGGAGTTTCCTGGTCCCACGCCCTGAAAAATTGGGCGTGTGCACTGCGGAAATTCCCCCGCCATAGAGTACGTCACTGAGCGCGTCTCTATTGGTAAGACTTCCGTGAGTTGTTCAGGTTCCATGTTATGGATCTGTTTCAGGGAGTTGTCAGAGCTCCTCCTCACGAAGCTCCTCCTCAGGGAGAAGTGCCTTCTGTGAGTTCGGACTCTCCTTCCCAGTGAGGGAGCCTCCTCAGAGTTTCAGAGCATCCTCCTCAGATTGTCAAGGTGAGTAGAACTTCAAAAAGGAGTTCTGCTCTATTGTGTGTGTATTCGATTCTATTTGATTATTGAGTGTGTATTGGTTCAGTGCCTCCTCCTCGGAGAGTCCTAACCCAAGTGTTACATAGCTCAATGTTGCAATATTTCTTTTCAATCTATACAGCTCGCGTGGGAAGTCTCTCTGGGGATTCCTGTCTCCTCCCTGTGGCGAGGGTGGCGGGATGTAAAAATTAAAAGAATTTTTACCCTCAGCTGCATCACGTGGGATTCATGTCAGTCTGTGTTTCTTTCTTTTCTTTTTTAAATAAAAAGGGGAA
The DNA here is from genome assembly GCF_963971535.1 of Notolepis coatsorum. Lineage (NCBI taxonomy): Eukaryota > Metazoa > Chordata > Actinopteri > Aulopiformes > Paralepididae > Notolepis > Notolepis coatsorum. The sequence continues at coordinate 77,631,959 of NC_140173.1, forward strand.
AGAACATGAAGCACGACGGCTCCTTGTCGTTCTCCCAGGCGACTTGGAGGAACAATGTCTGGTGTCTTGTTAGTGTGTTTGGGTCTCGACGCGTACATAGTGCTGGCTCGGTGTGTTTCTGATAAGAATCACACAGGAGGCTAGTACGCCTTGGTTGCTCGTTATTAAAACAGCGTTTTTATAGGGCAACTGGGATGGGGTTTTTTCTCTTCCGAGCGCCTGTTACTAGGTCTCGACGGATTCTCGTTCATGTCTGGGGGATGTTAATAGAATAGATCAGAACATAGGTAGAGGGGTCTCACGCCCTTGGGGTGGGCCACTGAGCGCGGTACGAATGGGACCGTCTGGGTGGTGCCCTCTTTTCATGTTTTAGATCGACACGCGTACCTACCCCCTCTCTTGGAGTGGGGATGTCGGCGTGGTTAGGGCACGGGACTGGTTCTGGTCACGCTGGTCCAGGTCAGTTAACCCGTTGTCCGCCGGGGACGCAGATCTGCTGTTCTGGTACCCTGAGGGACTTGTGCTTTTTTCGGGGGAAAAAATGCCGGGTCGGCCCGGGTGTCACAGGGTTGGGCGTTATGGAGACCCTTTTGTTGGGTACATGTTGTACACTGCGCTATCATAAAGGGGCTGGTTCTCCATTCTTTTCGCTCCTCTCTCACGCATGGCGAAGAGGGGGCTGTTGGGGTTGTCTTCTGGACCTCCTCTGGTAGCCCTGTGTGCTTCCCGAGCCGCCGGGCCCGGTCCGAAGTTGTGTTTCGTCGACCCGTAGGCCTGGAATAACCCTTTTTTGAAAACTGAAACACTTGTACTGCGGTGTAGCCGGTGTGTTTTGGATTTTTTTCTTGAGGGGTTATAGGAACAACCACCGCCTGTGGTATCAAGAGGGTGGTTGATTCCCTGGTGTGTTGGAGCAGAGTCAACTCCCGGGTTACCCGGTTGAGTGTGCCCCTGCACGTTCATGACGTCTGCCAATCGTGTCAGCCTTCTCTGCCTCGACCCCTCTGGGTGGGGGTTTTTGGTGGAGGCTTTGTCATGGTGCGCAACAATGCCAGAATACGCCCCTTCCGCCGGGGTGCTGTTTTCAGTTGACCCCTTTGGCGCCTGTCTCGTCCGCAGTGCTCCAGGCTCGGGTCTAAAGCCTGCTGCCTGGTTTAAGGGATCGACCCCTCTGGGGTCGTCTCCCCGGTGCGCTGCCTGCTTCCGTTATGGTTAGCCTTTTGAGTGCTTCAAGTTACGGCCATGCTGACTGCCTGTGTTGCAGGGTCAGTGTCCCAGGCGGCGTACTAGTGGGGGGAAGGGCCCGCTCTTGGAGGGGCCCTGTCCGAATACGCTGGCGATGTGGGGGGCGGTGTCACTAAGTGCTTAACCGAAAGGTCTTCACCCCAACTCAAACCGTCTCACTCAGACGCAACCTGCCCTCCCTATCCCCCTCCACCCTCTCCTCTGACATACTATCCTCTCTACCTTTGAGTGACACCTTCTCTGCTCTCTCCACAGAGATGACAACCTCCACCCTCCTCTCAGCCCTTGCAACCTCCTTCGACAAGCTCTGTCCCCTCGTTGAGAAACCTGCCCGCCGTTCCCCACCCAGTCCATGGCTGACAGATCCAGTGAGAGAACAAAGACAGGTCCTGAGAGCAGCTGAAAGGAAGTATAGAAAGTCACGCCTCACTGCTGACATCGACACATATCACAACCTCTTGTTAACATTCTCCAAAACCATTACTAATGCCAAAGCTTCTTTCTTTCACCATAGGATCGAGGCCTCTGCCAAGAATCTTCGTAAAAAACTGCATGCTACCATGTCCTCCCTCCTCACTCCCCCCCCACCCCCCCCTCCCTCATCTTTCTCTGCCGAAGACTTTGCGATCTTCTTTGAGGAAAAAGTGGAGAACATCCGCAGCTCCTTCTCCCAACCCCCACCCATTCCAAATGCTGAATCGAGAACCTCATCCTTCACTCTGTCATCTTTCTCTCCCATTACAGAAGCCGAGACCCTGACACTGGTAACGTCGAACCGTCCGACTACATGCCAGCTGGACCGGCTACCCTCCCCACTCCTCCAGACCATAGCACCAGACATCCTCCCATTCCTAACTGCAACCATCAACTCCTCACTCAACTCGGGGGTGGTCCCCACCTCCCTAAAACAAGCCAGAGTCACGCCCCTCATAAAAAAACCATCCCTGAACCCTACCGTCATAGGCAACTACCGTCCTGTCTCTCTTCTCTCCTTCCTTTCTAAAACACTTGAACGTGCTGTATCCAACCAACTTACTGCTTATCTCTTACAGAATGACCTCCTAGACCCTAATCAGTCAGGCTTCAGGACTGGTCACTCCACAGAGACAGCCCTCATTGCGGTCACAGAGGCACTTCACTTAGAAAAAGCGAAAGGCCTCTCCTCTGTCCTGATTCTCCTAGATCTATCTGCAGCCTTCGACACAGTCAACCACCAGATCCTCCTTGCGGCCCTCACAGGAATGGGAGTGGCTGGCTCTGCGCTGACATGGCTGTCATCATACCTCAATGACCACTCCTACCAAGTGTCATGGAGAGGGACCCTGTCGGCCACCCGCCCCCTGCGGACGGGTGTCCCCCAGGGCTCGGTTTTAGGACCTCTTCTCTTCTCCCTCTACACTAAATCACTGGGTAACATTATCACGTCTCATGGCTTCTCCTACCATTGTTATGCCGACGATACTCAACTCTTCCTCTCCTTCCCTCCCTCAGATATCCACGTCTCTGAGCGGATCTCGGCCTGTCTGTCCGACATCTCCGCCTGGATGACGACCAACCACCTCAAACTGAACCTAAGCAAAACAGAATTGCTCCACCTGCCGGCCAAATCCTCCCCCCTGACCGACCTTTCCATCACAGTCGAGAATGCAGCTGTGACCGCGTCCCCGACCGCCAAGAACCTTGGTGTTGTCCTCGACGACCAGTTGAACTTCTCTGCTCACATCGCAGCGACAACCAGAACCTGCCGATTCCTCCTGAGCAACGTCAGAAGGATCCGCCCCTTCCTGACAAAAGAAGCCACCCAACTCCTCGTCCAATCAACAGTCATCTCCCGCCTCGACTACTGCAACGCACTGCTCGCTGGCCTCCCGGCCACTGCCACTAAGCCTCTTCAACTCATTCAGAACGCAGCGGCCCGCCTGATCTCAAACCTACCGAAGTCGGCCCATGTCACCCCACTTCTTAGGGACCTGCACTGGCTCCCCATTGCTGAACGAATCCGCTTCAAGGCCCTCGACCTAGCATACCGTGCGGCAAAGGGAACCGCTCCCGCCTACCTCCGGTCAATGGTCTCTAACTACACACCCTCAAGACCCCTACACTCTGCATCTTCTGGCCGCCTCAGACCTACTCCTATCCAAGCTCCGGGAGGATTATCAAAGAGAAGTCGCCTATCTCAGTCCTTGCCCCACAATGGTGGAATGAACTACCCACCCCAGTTAGGACAGCCGAAACACGTCCAATCTTTCGCCGTCGACTAAAGACGCACTTCTTCAACCATTATCTGAATAAAAAAAAAAATAATAATCTAACCCTAACTAACCATACTGTCATGCACTTGTCCTAATAAACTAACCTACACTGTAGCACTCAACACTTTGATGAACATTGTTACTCAGCTGATAGAGTTGTGCCCTTCCTGATGGCTTGTCGTACAGAACTTGTAAGTGGCTTTGGATAAAAGCGTCAGCTAAATTACTAAATGTAAATGTAAATGTAAATGACCGCCTGGTGAGGTCTTGATGCTTGGTGTCATTGACCTCTCCGTCCCCCTTTTTCCAGGGGATCCAGTCCCTTCAGTGGGTCTGGGTCTTCCTTCGCGCTCCGCTGCTACGGCCTTGCCACAGGGTTGAGTTTGCTCTTGACCCCGTGATTTTGGGGGCAGTAACTAGGGTTGTTCCTTCCGTTCGTTCCCTGGTGGCATGCGGGTTGTGCGTGTGCGTAGTCGTGGGGTCAAGCCACGGTTTGCTCACCCTGTGCGTTGAGTTGCTCGAGTTACTCTTCGCATGGTCGGATCCGTCTCCCTCCCGTCCTCCAATAGGGAGGGTATCCTCCATTAGGGAGGGTCGGGGGGCTCGGTCCTCTCCGGTCTGATGGTTGTGGGGGGCCTCAGCGGAGTACATTTGTCGAGCTTCTGGCTCCCGCTCAGCTCCTGTTGTGCAGAATGACGCTGAGCGGAAGCCAGTATGAAATAGAACGTAAGGTTATGTATATAACCAAGTTCTATGAATACTGGTGATGCTCAGCGTCAGGACGCCACTGCGGCCCTTGACCTCGCCTTGTGGTGAAAGTTTGGGAAGGAGGCGAGTAGGTGACCACACACCTGCTTATGAAGGTAAGCGGATAGGGGTGTGGCCAGACGGATGTCGGTATGTAAAGGTACATTGTGGATTTTTTATTCAGTGCTGTGCACGAAGTGAGGTTAGTGCAGAATGACGCTGAGCGTCACCAGTATTCATAGAACTTGGTTATATACAGTGATGCCACAGATTACTTGTAAAAGTAATCTGATTACTGATTACTGATTACTCCTTTAAAAAGTAATCTAAGTTACTTTACTGATTACTTGATTATCAGAGTAACTTAGTTACTTTGAAAGTAACTAGGTTACGAAGTCGTCGTTGTTCCCCCAACAGTTTTTTTTAAACGCTTTATTGAACGTGCATAAATAGTTTTTAACTTGTTTCTCTGCACATAACGTAAATTGTTAAACTAGTGCTTCAGCTTCTGTACCATCAAGTATGGTAAAGCAACAGTCTATGATGCTCACAGCATTAGAGCAGCCAGCCAGTGGTTTTACAAAACCAGTGTATCACATCTAACAAATGCAGGCTGAACTATTCAATTATATCAACTGTAACTATTAAATTGTTTTTATAAATGTCTCTCTATAAACATACAATCAGTCTCTCTTTAACATGTAAATTAACTGTAAATCTGGCAAATAAGAGCTTTTGCTCTGCCACCATCAACCCTCCTGTACCTAGTTGAAGCGTCGGCTAGTGTTGTGATTCCAGATGCTTTTGTTTTGTGGTGGAATTCTCCGACGACGGAGCCCTGCTGTCACACGATTGGCGCATATGTCACATGACGTGCTGTGAAGACCCGCCCTACTCTGCCTCTGATTCGCAGACTGTGGATGGGGAATGTGATTGGACCAAAGCAGAGTCACTCACAGACAGATAACCCAGTCACGCCGCGGGACACATTCTTGTATTTAACCCTTTCACTGCCACAACACGTCACTCCCAAATAAGAAAAACAGCTCAAAATGTATTTTTGACTGTCGAAAACGAAATAAAATACTGCATTCCGCCTGCATTATGAATTTATGATGAGATAGTAACGAAATAGTAACGCACAGCCACTTGGACAAGTAACTGCAATCAGATTACTGGCTTTTAAAGATTAACGCGTTAGATTACTATTTTCGGGGAAAAGTAATCAGATTACAATAACGCGTTACTTAGTAACGCGTTACTGGCATCACTGGTTATATACATAACCTTACGGTAGCTCACGCCATCTTGTGTGCTGTGTTTGCTTGATAACAGGTCACAGAATTAAACTGGATGCAAACTGGCTATCTTGTTGTCGGCGTATTCTTCCAACCACCCAGACACAACGCAGAGCGGATCACACTACACAAACATGGACGTGACCTTCTATTACATGTTAGCGTGAAAGTCTAGCAAAACATCGCTGAAATGTCATAAGGTGAAGAGAAACTCTCCTCGACAAACAATATCAATACAGAGGTTATATCGCAGGCATGCAGCCTGAATAACCCCCTCCCAGGTTTTCGACCAGTAACTTTGACCTTGATTCTCTGATTTACAAAATATGTGAAACTACATTTTCATATATTCTACCTAAATGCAGGTAAAAATTGTTGGGTTGTCTGGGAGTGGCCACTACTACTTCCGAGTGATCACCTTAAAATGTCTATGGTTAGTTTGCTCTTTTATTGTTTTGCGTATTAAAAGTAAACAATACAAAAAAACAATATGCATTACTACTAGTCTACTAATAATAGACTAAAACGAATTACATTTAGTCATCAAGACCCTTCTCTGAGCTTATTTACAAAAGGGAAGGCTATTAAAGGAACAGTAGAACATTTAGGGAAATACACTTAATAGCGCTCAAGACTGTAGCACTCAAGTTCGACACTGTTTGACGAACAATGTTACTGACCCTTAGCTGCCAGAGTTGTACCCTTCCTGCTGACTTGTTGTACAGAACTTTTAAGTCATTTTGGATAAGTGTCACCTAAATGACTAAATGTAAATGTGAATGTAATGTAAATGAATAGGGTCTAAAGTCCAAAATAGTGAAGTTATCCTATAAACGGATTGGAATTGTACAACAAAAATGTCCATGGTTTGGTAGTGTGTCAGATAAGACATCCGTTTGGTTTTCGCCAATATTTGTAAGAAAGAACACAATCAGGTCACAAGATACGCACAGATCTTGTCATTAATGGGTGACAGGTTTAGATACACTTGTACGTTATCAATCCAAGGGAAATTAAAGTGTTGTCTGCAGCAGCTTTAATTAAAGAACAGAAGCAAGCTAGAGAATATAAAAACACAGATGATGACAAGTAGCCTAATATCCCTTATTCCCATAATTGTCACGATCCTAGGCCCGGTCCTGGCTGGACTGGGCAGGATGGTAACATTGGGCAGTGCCCTCCACCTAACAGTGGGCAATGCCCTCCACCCAACATTGGCTCTCTGCCTAACATTGGTCTCCTACCCTCTAGTGGTCGTCCGCAGACGGTGCAGGCCAGCACAGTAAACATGTTGACGAACGTATTAACTATGATTAATAGTGTGATTAATGTGGTGTCATGGTGTGTACTGTTGTTGACGTTCCCTTCCCTTGTGCGATTTGGTGTACTGTTTGGGTTGTTATGAGTTGCTTTTGTGTTTGTCATTGACTGGTGTCTAGGTTGTTGTGTTTCTGTGTTGGCCAGGTGTTTCTAATTGTTAATTAGTTGGGGTATTTAGGTGTCTGTCTGTCCTCCCTTCCTTGTGGCGACATTCCTCCTGTCTCCTTCCCCGTTTCCTGTCCACGCCGTATTGTGCTGTCATCCTATAGTAAGTGTAGTGTTTGTTGTTTTGTTGAGTAGGTTGTTAAGTAGTTTCTGTATGTTCTTTGTATTGCACTGGATTCTACAGTAAACTCCCTCTCTAAGCTTCAATCCTCGTCTCTGCCTCCCCCATTCCTTTCCCTTTCTGCAAAACTGTATTCTACCTACCTCCATCGTAACACATAATATAGTGACTCCACTTTAATATTGCACATATTGTTAGGGTTTGAAACCGACCTCAACAGCACGGCACAGACAGGTAGTTCAGAGTTAGCCAAACACTAGGGCGTATTTATTTACAGAATCAAAAAGAGTCAAGTAACAATTCTGAACAACAAAAAAGGTGAATGCCTTCGGCAGAGTTGTCTACGGCTCTGCAGATCCTCCCGGTGTTAGAGGTGGGGAATCGGCGTAGACGCCGTTGCGGCTCTGCAGATATTCCCAGCTCCAACTCCGGAGTGGAAACGGAGAGAAAGAGAGAGATCAACAACAGTCCAACAGTACACAGAGGCAGTGCAGTTCAGTCCTCCCTTAGCTGGGTCCAGTATGAAATACAAGTGACTTGATCTTCGGTGTAAACTACACACAAGTTAGCTGAGTCCAGTACAAAACAAAACGGTACTTCTTCAGTGTTATCCAAACACACAATTTAGCTGAGTCCAGTACAAAACAAAATGGTACTTCTTCAGTGTTATCCAAACACACAATTTAGCTGAGTCCAGTGCAAAACAAAAACGGTACTTCTTCAGTGTTATCCAAACACACAAAAACAGATAATCCAAAAAGGTTTGGTTCCAAAACTCACCAAAGCGCAAATGCGTAAAGTGGGCAATGAGGCGCAGCTCCAAACGGATGATCAAGATATTCACCAGCGGCGATCCAAAGATGTCCTGGAGGGAAAGTGGACGAGGCACAACAACGGGGGGAAAGCAGGCAGAAGCAGTAGTATTCAAAACGACCCGACAACGATTGAACGAAGGTCCCAGTATAAGAAGCCTCTGGAGCGCTAATCACAAACTACGACAGGTGCGTGATGGAATTGGTAATCGCCCCAGAAGCGTGTGGCGGGGAATGCACCAATCAACACAGTACCTTGAAGGAGCGTGTGGCGGGGAACAAGCCAATCCTCACAGTACCCCCCCCTCCACGGGAGCCACCCGGCGACCAGCCCGACCCGGCTCGTCCGGATGGGAACGATGGAAGTCGGTGATCAGGCCGGGGTCCATGATGAGCTGGCGGGAGACCCAGCTCCGTTCCTCCGGGCCGTATCCCTCCCAGTCCACCAGGTACTGGAACCCCCGACCCCGCCGTCGGACGCCCATCAGCCGGCGCACCTGCCACTGGGGGTGTCCGTCCACCATCTCGGGAGGAGGCGGGTCCGGAGCAGGAGGCATCAGGGGACTGAGAGAGACAGGCTTAACCCGGGACACATGGAAAACGGGGTGAATGCGCATGGACGCAGGAAGCTTAAGACTCACCGCCGCCGGACTGAGTACCTTCAGAACCTCAAAAGGACCGACGAACCGGGGGTTAAGCTTCTTGGCCGAGGACCGAAGCGGAAGGTCCTTTGCGGACAGCCACACCCTCTGCCCAGGGCGGTACGTCGGCGCAGGGATCCGGCGCCGGTCAGTCCCACGACTGGCGCGCTCTGATGACCGGAGCAGCGCAGTCCTGGTGATCTCCCAGACCCGACGGCACCGGTCGAGATGGTCCTGTACGGAGGGAACTGCCACCTCCGACTCCTGTGCAGGGAAAAGAGGGGGTTGGTAGCCCAGGGATATCTCAAAAGGTGAGAGGCCGGTGGCGGAACTGACCATGGAGTTGATAGAGTACTCGACCCAGGGAAGGAACCGGCTCCAAGAAGCGGGTTTCTCGGCAGCCACACACCGAAGAGCAGACTCCACGCTCTGGTTCATCCTCTCCGTTTGTCTGTTAGTCTGAGGATGATAACCAGAGGAAAGACTGACCGTTGCCCCCAATCCCTTGCAAAAAGCCTGCCATACCTGGGACGTGAACTGGGGCCCCCGGTCCGAGACGACGTCCTGGGGAAACCCATGGAGGCGGAACATGTGGCGTGTCAGGAGGTCCGCCGTCTCGGCCGCCGAGGGAAGCTTGGGAAGGGCCACGAGGTGAACCCCCTTGCTGAACCGATCCACCACGGTCAGTAGGCACGTGTTCCCCTGGGAAGAAGGAAGACCCGTGACGAAGTCCAACGCCACATGGGACCAAGGGCGGCTCAGAATGGGAAGCGGCTGCAATAGCCCGGAGGGTGCCTGGTGGGAGGCCTTGCTGCGGGCGCAGACCGCGCAGGCCAGTACGAACTCCTTGACGTCGTTCCTCATGGTGGGCCACCAGAATCGACGAGCCAGGAAGGAGAACGTGCGATGAACGCCTGGGTGGCAGGCGAACCGGCTGGTATGGCCCCACTGGAGAACCCGGGACCGGACTAAGTCGGGGACGAAGAGGCAATGAACAGGTACATTGCCTGGAGCGCGATGGAAGCGTAGGGCACACCTTACCACCCCCTCGATGCCCAAGGTGACCACTCCCACCACCCTGGCCTCTGGGAGGATGGGAGTCGGGTCCTCAGTGGTTGGAGCCCCCTTGGAGTGTAACCGGGACAGGGAGTCGGCCTTCGTGTTGCGGGAACCAGGGCGAAAAGTCAGTGAGAAGTCGATCCGACTGAGGAAGCTGGCCCATCTTGCCTGCCGGCCGTTGAGGCGCTTGGAAGCACGGATGTACGTCATGTTCTTGTGGTCCGTCCAAATGGTGAATGGCTCCTCGGCCCCCTCTAGCCAATGACGCCCCTCCTCCAAGGCAGCCACAACCGCCAGCAGCTCCCGATTGCCGATGTCATAGTTCCTCTCGGCAGGGAGGAAACGACGTGAGTAGAAGGCGCACGGATGTACCTTCTGGTCCGTTGCCGACCGCTGAGATAAGATAGCCCCTAGTCCAGTGTCCGAGGCATCCACCTCTACGATGAACTGTCTCTTGGGATCTGGATGGAGCAAGACCGGGGCGGTGGTGAACCTATTCTTGAGGGAACGGAACGCAGCACACGCCGCTGGGGACCAGTCGAACGGCAGGGCGGGAGAGGTTAGCCTGGTAAGTGGTTCCGCCACCTGGCTGTAGTTCCGGATGAATCTTCGGTAGAAGTTCGCGAACCCGAGGAAGCTCTGTAGCTCCTTCCGAGAGGTGGGTTCCGGCCACTCCTCCACGGCCCGGATCTTGCGAGGGTCAGCTCGGGTCAAGCCCCTCTCCACGATGAAGCCCAGGTAATCGACGGAATCGGAGTGAAATCGGCACTTCTCTGCCTTGACGAAGAGCCGATTGTGGAGGAGACGCTCCAGCACACGGCGGACATGCTGGATGTGTTCCTCGAGGGTCTTGGAGAAAATGAGGATGTCGTCTAGGTATACCACCACAAACTCCTCCAGCATGTCACGAAGGACGTCGTTCATGAGCGCCTGGAATACCGCCGGAGCGTTGGTGAGGCCGAACGGCATTACCAGGTACTCGTAGTGGCCCCTGGGAGTCTTGAAGGCGGTCTTCCACTCATCGCCCTCTCGGATACGGACCAGATGGTAGGCACTCCGGAGGTCCAGCTTGGTAAAGACGGTAGCCTGGGTGAGAGGCTCGAAGGTGGAGTTCATGAGAGGAAGAGGGTACTTGTTCTTAATGGTGATCTCGTTGAGCTGGCGATAGTCGATGCAGGGTCGAAGGTCTCCGTCCTTCTTCCCAACAAAGAAGAAACCGGCCGCCACCGGGGAGGAGGAAGGCCGAATGAGGCCTGCTTCCAAGGACTCAGAGATATATCGATCCATCGCTGCCTTCTCAGGGACGGTCAGACTGCAGAGGCGGCTGCCGGGAAGGGGAGCCCCTGAGCGGAGGTTGATGGCACAGTCGTAAGGTCGGTGAGGCGGAAGGGCCTGAGCCCGGGACTGAAAACCTCCTCGAGGTCGTGGTACTTGATTGATTGATTGATTGAAAAGTTTATTAACAGATTGCAGAATGGGTACAGTACAGTACATCTCAATACATACAATTGTTAAGGGGATGCAGACCAGAGAAAGACTTTCGTCTTGTTTCCACCAGGGTCCCCCATTTTCAATTCATCATAACATATATGACATACATGACATACAGATAGACAGTACTGCTACATCTATACATTTATGACATATCAGATTTGCAAATACAGTACTGTTTGTGATACAAAAGTGTCCAGAAAAGGAGTGTATATACATTTGGCGTAGAAACTGTACATTGGAGGAGGTTGGTGGGGTGGGGTTGGGTGGGTTGGGTGAGGGCTGTACATTGGAGGTGGGGGGGGGGGGGGGGGGGTTGGGTAGGGGACACACACACATTTTACACTGTACATTGGAATGTTGACAAAGCCTTACTTGGTCATTTACTGTACAACTAGGTTAGGACATTTGTAGGGGCCAGTTTCGAATTGCAGTCTCACGTAGGTGTTTTTTGAGAGTGTTTTTGAAGGTGGGTAGTGATTCACATTCCTTTACAGCTTTAGGCAGGGCGTTCCACATTGATGTGGCATAATTGCGAAACGTGTTTAGTCCCTTGTTTGAGCCGAATCTCGGGGGGTATAGTCGAGAGGTCCGGGGGCGGCTCACAAAGGGGGCTCCGGGGCGAGGGACAGGACGCCGCCTGAAGACACTGGGCATGACAGGCGGAGCTCCACCCCCTGATGGTATCGGAGGACCAGGCGATGTGGGGCTCATGCAACACGAGCCAGGGCCTGCCCAGGACTACTGGGACAAGAGGGGATCTGGTGATCAAAAACTGGAGTCTCTCAACGTGGTTACCAGCAATGGTGAGAAGGACTGGACAGGTGCGTTGAGTGATGTCAGCCAGGCGGTGTTGGTCCAACGCGAACACCTCCAAGGGTCTCACAAGGTCCTCTAGCGGAATGTTGGCCTGGGTAGCAAACTCGAAATCCAGGAAACTCTCGTCAGCACCCGAGTCAATGAGTGCCTCCACCGTCGCCCGTTGGTCCGCCCAGGCCAGGGTGACGCTCATCAGACGGCTAGGTGGTGCACGGTTCTGGGAACGACAAAAACGGCTCACCAGGATCTCCCGGGGTCCCGGCGAGCCTGGTCTTTTGGCCGGGTGGGGCAGTTGGAGATACGGTGCCCATCCCGGCCGCAGTAGAGGCAAAGGCCGGACCTGAACCTGGCCTCCCGTTCAGCCGGGCTAAGGTGTGAGCGTCCCAGCTGCATGGGTTCCTCTTCGGGCACCAAACGGGAGGGGAAGGAACCACCAGTTGTGGTGGGAGCAGGACGGACCGCAGTACCGTCACGAGTGCGGGGGGTCTGGGGAACTTCTGGGGGTCCCAGTCGGGCTCTCTCACGCCTTCTCTCCCGGAGGCGTCCGTCGATGCGAATGGCGAGGCTGAATAGGTCCTCGAGGGACTCAGGCTCCTCACGGGTCGCAAGCTGGTCCCTTACAGCGTCGCTGAGCCCCCTCATGAAGGTGAGACGAAGCGCTTGATCGTTCCAACCGCTCTCCGTTGCAGCCAGTCTGAACTCCAGCACGTAGTCGGTGACCCCGCTACTGCCCTGCCGGAAGGTGCCCAACCGAGCTCCTGGGTCCTGGCCACGGGCTGGGTGGTGGAAAACCCTGCGGAGCTCTGCCACGAAGTCTGGGTAGGAAAAACAAAAATCAGCCCCCATTGCCCAGGAGGCAGTAACCCACTGTGCTGCCCGGCCTGAGAGCAGGTTAGTCATGTAAGCGACTCGGGCTCCCTCTGAAGTGAATCGGCTGGGTTGATGAAGAAAAACCAACTCACATTGCATGATGAATGTGGCACAATCCTCGAAGTTACCATTGAACAACCGTGGTTCGGAGAGACGGGGCTCCCGAGGTGCGGGATCGGGAGGCGCGGGGCCCGCCACGGCTGCGGGTGGTGCTCTGGCCGAGACTCCTGAAGCAGGTGGGGTTACAAGCAGGGCGTTAAATGCTTCACTCAGAGTTTGTAATTGGTGAAGAATATCAGCCTGCTGATTACCCTGGGCTGTCTGCAGGGTAGCCAGAGAGCCAAGGGACTCCTGAATAGGCAGGACCTGGGCTCGGAGCTCCTGTACAGCAGCCACAGCCGCACCTAACTGTAGGCTGTGGTCGTTGGTAAATTGTATCTGGACCGCCAACGCTGTTCTGACTCTGTCTGTGTCGGCTGAGGTCGTCATGGTCGGGTCGTAATGTTAGGGTTTGAAACCGACCTCAACAGCACGGCACAGACAGGTAGTTCAGAGTTAGCCAAACACTAGGGCGTATTTATTTACAGAATCAAAAAGAGTCAAGTAACAATTCTGGACAACAAAAAAGGTGAATGCCTTCGGCAGAGTTGTCTGCGGCTCTGCAGATCCTCCCGGTGTTAGAGGTGGGGAATCGGCGTAGACGCCGTTGCGGCTCTGCAGATACTCCCAGCTCCAACTCGGAGTGGAAACGGAGAGAGAGAGAGAGATCAACAACAGTCCAACAGTACACAGAGGCAGTGCAGTTCAGTCCTCCCTTAGCTGGGTCCAGTATGAAATACAAGTGACTTGATCTTCGGTGTAAACTACACACAAGTTAGCTGAGTCCAGTACAAAACAAAACGGTACTTCTTCAGTGTTATCCAAACACACAATTTAGCTGAGTCCAGTACAAAACAAAACGGTACTTCTTCAGTGTTATCCAAACACACAATTTAGCTGAGTCCAGTGCAAAACAAAAACGGTACTTCTTCAGTGTTATCCAAACACACAAAAACAGATAATCCGAAAAGGTTTGGTTCCAAAACTCACCAAAGCGCAAACACGTAAAGCGGGCAACAAGGCGCAGCTCCAAACGGATGATCAAGATATTCACCAGCGGCGATCCAAAGATGTCCTGGAGGGAAAGTAGACGAGGCACAACAACGGGGGGAAAGCAGGCAGAAGCAGTAGTATTCAAAACGACCCGACAACGATTGAAAGAAGGTCCCAGTATAAGAAGCCTCTGGAACGCTAATCACAAACTACGACAGGTGCGTGATGGAATTGGTAATCGCCCCAGAAGCGTGTGGCGGAGAATGCACCAATCAACACAGTACCTTGAAGGAGCGTGTGGCGGGGAACGAGCCAATCCTCACACATATTAGCTATAGGTATCCTTGCTAGTATCATTTTTTATGCTGTGCTCTGCTGGGGGGAGGGGGGGCAGCATCACGGTCATTGACAAAAACATATAAATAAAATAATTTAAAAGGCTGGCTCAGTGATTGGCCTTCCTCCTGATTCCTTGGGCCCAGGAGTTCAACACTTTTAAATTAATCCCTATCAGATTGGATCAGATTTGGATTTTGGGTAGTTGAAAACCAAAAAACAGGATTAGTCTCACTTTGATATCTGATCAGATCAGGAAATCAAATCCAAGCTTTAATCTGGATCAAATCTTCAAAACGGGTAGTTCAAACCGACAACAGAGGATTGGGATCAGTTTGATCCCAAAAAACTGGATTATCTTGATCCCAGAGGGGTGCATTTCCAGTGGATTACCAGAGCATTAAAAAATATGTTTCAATATCAATAAGATGGCAACGTTTGTTAACTGAAATAATACACCATTTTTAGCCTTCATGGCAAATCAATTTTATTTAAAAAAGAATTTCACATTTGTGGTGGCCTATTTTGTTTTCAACCAAATGTTGATGACATAAATGTTTATGCTCATAAAAGTATCACAACAAAGATTGTCAATCACAAATGTAATTTAGATTAAAGAAAAATTTTCTTCAACAAAAAAAAGGTCCATCATCTGTCATCACCATCAGCAAACTGAAACCTCATTTAGAATTCAGCTCCTCAAAGCACACCTGGATGATCAGATGCCTTTGAATGAATGTGTGTTTGTTGTTACCCTAGTGGGAGTATTCTTTTTAATGACAATTTCATTATGATTTTATGTCCTTTATGTATTTAACAATATAATTAGACATTATAGATGTCTCTGCAATATGGTCTCTTGTCTTCCTTGTATTATTTTTCATATCCAGATGGAGATCGGTAGGATTAAAGCACTGATATTCAGGATCTAGTCATCTTGAAAAGTCTGAATCTGGATCAGGGTGATCCTATCCTGGATTTCTTTGAAATGATCCTGGATCACAAAAAAGGGATCAGATAGGGATTAAAAGTTTTGAACTCCAGGGGCCCCGTTCCCCGTACCTGGTTCAACTAAGTCGATCAAGATGTCATTATCCAGATTCAGTTAACCCGATGTTTGAAGCCGGGATTTTCCTGTTCCTCGAAGGTGGATTCAGTCTCGTTAACTCGATTCAGACTTGAGACCCAGGCTAAATGCGCGCGGCCGCTTCAGTTGAAAAGCCAGCACGTATCGATGGCAGAGATCCTGATTCTCTAACGGCATTGATTGATTAATTGATTTAAAACTTTATTGACAGATTGCAATACGGCTCAATCGCCTCGCCGACAAGTTAAATGCGTTATCTAGGCTAATTTTAAGTCCCTCATTACCTCAATCAATCAGATTATATTTCTTTAAACTTGCCTGCTGGATTGAATAATCAAATGAGATCTTGCTAGCGAAAATAATTAGTTAAACTGTTATACAGAATTACGATACGGCTCTCTTACCCATTGATTGATGTGTGGTCGATCTTTTATTTATCTCCACTGTCGTCTAACGGGTTGTTCTTTTGACTTTCACGCAGACGACCGGGGTTCGAAACCCTAGTCTTCCCCTTCTTTTTGCAATATAGGAATAATTAAATTTGGTGCACGTTGAGAGCTATATAAAGAATGACATCCTCAATGCATGTAGATTTATAATATTTTAACTTAAAACCAGGCTACTTTGGCGTATAATCATTAATATTATATTCAAAAAAATTATATTGGAAACACAGGGTTTCGAACACCGGTCGCTGGGTTGGCAGGGTTGAGCACTACCGCTGCGCCACTGTGCCAGATGGGATAAATTCATTGTTTATACATTAATGAACGAGAGACCCGTGTTTAGAATATTCTTTATTTTGAATGAAGTTTTATTTCTTTATCCTCATTCATTAATGTGACGTCAACGGCTCATTCAATTTCTCAAATCCGTCAAACAGCGCATCTCATCAGACATCTTAATCCCAGTTACAATTAAAATAACCACAAAGTCATAATGTGTACATCGCACCGAGCGAGCGCCACGGTATATATAACGTGCATTATTTAGGACAAAGTGAATTTAGTATCAGCATTTTGGGTCTATTTTACATTTCAAAAGACCCCTCTGGAAGAATGGCGCACAAAAACGTAATTCAGAATGGTATAACGCAGATCCTAGACTGTGGGAATAATTTCAGGAAACGCGCTGTCACTCCTTTGCGGGGGCGTGGCGATGGTTGATCCGGCTAACTTGAACTTAAACCCTGCTTTCGACCAGGCTCAAACTTTTGGATCTGTTGTCATGGTGATTTGGAAAATCCAGGTACGGGGAGCCGGAAAGTCCGGCTTAAGTCAGACTTAACCGAAAGTTATCCGGCTAACTCAGTTATCCAGGTACGGGGAACGGGGCCCAGGGCCCTGGAGATCATATAAACGAACTAGGACTAAATTGAACACCATTCTATCTTTTGAAGGCCACCCTCTGTACAATATATTTGATGCTCTGCGAAGCTCATTTAGTGATGAAAAAATTACAGAAAACCACTAGCTAGTTTGTGTATTTGTATTCGCTCTGGTGGCAAACCATGTTTCCCCTCTGGGATTAAGAATAAACCATACCATACCATACACATTGACATGAAATGTCTATGCTGACATGAAATTAATTGACACATAATTTACAGTCACATGCACAACACAGAGGAATTGCAGTAAAGAAAACACAATGGTATCTACCCCTCTCCATCTCACTCTCCATTGTCTCTTAGTACTCTTGTAATTGAGTAATGTTTTGGTTTAACTGTACACCTACTTTTCAAGGAGTAATTTTTAAGATCAGTAATGTTACAAACTAGAGTAGGCCTATTGTAATTAGTCACAATTTAAATAGCATTTGTTACAACATTTGTAGGCTTTCCATAAGCTTTGCACCAGTCTGTAAATTGCAGCAAGTCAATGTGGCAAGCAGTGAGGAGAACGAACTGGTGCTAAATCAATGTAAGGAGATGGAGATGGATGAGCCAGAGAACAAATCAGCAGAGCTAAATCCTACTGAATTCCCATCAACTCAGATGAAGCTGAATATGGACACTAAGAAATGATGTGATTCCCTGGCCATGTCATAGATCAGGGGTGTCAAACTCATTTTCACAGAGGGCTACATTAGCATTATGGTTGCACTCAAAGGCCAAAGACTGTATAAATGTTAATGTAATGTAAAATAAATGTAGCTACTCATTTACATATTGTTAAACATGTTGTTTCTGTATTTATTACTTATTCAAGTTATACATATTGCATATGCATTTGCATAGATGTAAAAATATATGTTAGCTGATGTAATGTTAACAAATAATTTTAGTTTATCAGAACCCCATATTACTCCATCAATCAATGATCAAACCATTCAAGTAAATAACAAAGAAGAATATCATCAAATACAAGCTATGACATTAAGTTTGTTCAAAACCTTTTTGTCACATGAAGAGGGGCAGAACTAACAACTGTGAGCTGCAAAGAACATGTGGGACAGATGTAGCAGATGTTACAAAAACAAATGGCTGCACACAACCTTGCAGAGGCCATACATCCAACTAATGGAAGATAGTTTAATTAACTTTAATTAACAGATTGCAGAATGGGTACAGTACAGTACAGCTCAATACACACAACAGAGAAAGACTTTCGACTTGTTTACATCAGGGTCCCCCATTTTCAATTCGTAATGAATTTGCTATTATGTGTCTGCATGAACACACAACTGTAACTGTACTAAAAAATAACAAAATAAGGGTTGTCTCAGTTCACAACTATATTGGTCAAGTTTTGGGTGGGACTTGTTTGCATCCCTACAGCTTCTTATTCAATTGAGCGAGATGCTCGGTTATGTCACACAGCCAGTTTGCATCTGACAGTTCAGACAATATTTCTTCAACCCTTTGTTACCGATTCCGCCTGGATCTTTTTTGTATTTTGGGCTGTAAAATTGACACAAGAATGTCTGAGGAGTACGTGCTTTTGGCTTTTTTCCTTTGTTACTTCATCAATACCTCAGATGTTCAACATACATGTATGTGTAAGAATGTGTAATAACTTTGGGGCGGTCAGGTGGCGTAACGGAGATTGCGTTCGTCACCAAACCCCGGAGCGGCTAGATTCGCCTGTTCGAATCCAGCTCACAGCTCCGGGGTTGTCACCAGCTTGGCTGGCCGTTCACACTAATACAATTGGCAGTATTAGAGGGTGGGAGAAGCTGGCGGGGTGGGTCCGGGTCGTTGTAAACAGCGACTCCTACAGTTCGGTCAGGGCGCCTGCTAAGCGCGGATAGGACTTGAGTGGGAAAGTGTGATCCTTCCACACGCTACGCCCTCTCAATGAGAATCCGCGCTGCCAGGTGAAAAGAAGCGGTTGATTGGCTGGACGTGTGTCAGAGGAGGCACGTGATAGCCTCCACTCTCCCAGACCGACTGTGGGGGGGTAAGTGCGGAGCGACCAGGAAGGGGATTGGGAATTGGCATAACGACTAACATTGGGATGGGAGAAAATCGGATGAAAATGGAGGGGGAAAAATATCAATAAAAAAAAAATTGTAATAACTAAGGCTGTCAAAGTTAAAGCTTTATTAACGCATTAACCCACAATTATTTTAACGCCGCTATTTTTTAACCCAAGATTAATGTTAAAAAAAAAGATTATTTCTTTTTACCAGAGCTCTTGGGGGCCACATCAAATGACGTGGCGGGCCACATTTGGCCCGCGGGCCATGAGTTTGACACCTATGTCATAGATAATCAAGGGACCGTTATATGAGCTAACATGAGCTAAAAAGCTATCATCCATTATTAGTCTGTGGTGGCGGGCGCCTTCTTGTACGCTGTGACCTGCTGGGGCAGCGGACTGAGAGCAGGGGACACAACCAGGCTGGATAAGCTGGTCAGGAAGGCCAGTAGCGTGGTTGGGGTGGAGCTGGACTCCCTAGCGAGGGTGGCGGAGAGGAGGAGACTTGCTAAGCTCCAGGCCATCAGGGAAAACCCCTCCCACCCACTACACACAGACTTGGCTGACAGGAGGAGCATGTTCAGTGCTAGGCTCACACTACCCAAATGCAGCACTGAACGGCACAGGAAGTCCTTCATTCCAACAGCCATCAGACTATACAATGCGTAGGCGTTGATTATTCGCCACGCTTCCGTGAGTCTGCCTCAGGGCAGCTCTGGCTGCAATTGTAGCTTACCACCACCGGTATGACTGTGTATGAACGAATAATGGACTCTGTGAAGCGCTCTGAGTCAGAGCAACAGTCAGTCAGAGAAGAGCGCTATATAAATCCAATCCATTATTATTTATTTATTATCACTGTGCCTCACTGTATCACTGAGCACAGAGTGGCAGTTACCATCTTCCTGGACTTAGTTCGAAACAGCACTGTGCAATACTACACCTACTGTAGACCTCAGTATATTTTTACTGTATTTATTTACTGTATATTTTATTCCATTTTTATTCTATTTTACTCTACTCTTATCCTAGGCAACTTGATTTGATTCGTTTTATTATTCTAATTCGTGACCTGTTCTGTCTAAATGTTTAAATGTTGAGCGATTTGCAGTGTCAAATTTCCCACGGGATTGTTAACAGAATTCGACTATAGGGCGACAATAATGTGGTCAAGAGGCATGGATTCTATCTTGAACCTTAACGTGGCGTGGTTTATTATTCACATGGAAAAAGCAGCAGTAACATACATGGTCTTCTCTCACTGAGAGACATTGGGGGAGAGCACGAAGTGGGAGGATACAATTGCTTTTATACTCGCCACAAGGTGGTGTACCTGGGTGGTTCCGCCTAGAGCGCCCTCTAGTGGGAACAGATATATATATGCAACTAGACATATATCACTGGTGGAGACAGTTATGTAGGTAAACAGTTACTAGTGTAAACAGCCATATGTACAGTTAGACAGTTACTAACAATCCTACACAGAACCTGATCTCAACACTCCCACTTAGGCTTGCATTAGCATACTGGCTGACTTCTTGGAAAAACATTTTACAAAGGAAATAATATAATCCCAAAAACATCAATAGGGTATGACAGTCAATATCTTCACATTAACCCATTCTCTGCCACCACTTTGATCATCCTAAACCATTCTCTGACAGTACTGTAAGTCTATGGAGATGTTCACCTTCTTTGCAGGGCTATCACTTTTTAAATTGTATTGCTAAATTGACATTACTATGGCCCATTCAACATCGATTATATATCGTTCAGGATGTAGGAACGTTTTATTTTTTCATTCACACATTCATACGAAAATATCATCTAGAGTATAAATATGTTTTTATCGTTTTCTGCAGTATTTCCTAGAACATGAGATATAGACATAAATGCATATATTAGATTATCAAATGCCGTTTGATACCGATCAACGTTATATTAAAAATGTCAACTGTACATGGTCCTAAACGTTATGACTGATCATCCGCGGGTGAACGGAGGGGGGGGGGGGTCGTTTATAATTCCGTGACCACGTTAAATGATTTATGTAGTATGGGTGATATATAGATCAGAGCAGTTTGTATCAAAAATGATAAAGAAAAACGCTGAAACTTACGTCAGCTTCCTCGTAGCATTGGGCGATGAGAGTGGAGCAAACAGATCCCAGTTATGTGATGTGGATCGATGCGATCCAGTTCCGGTTTGTATAATACTAATATACGCCTAAATCATGTGGATTATTGAGTTATGGCAACGGATCCATATCCACTGTGTGTGTATTGAGTCCAGTGACGATAAACGAGTGCCCGGACGGAATAGTGAGATGCACCGGGATTACAAGAGATCCACTTCCGGTTGCAACTCGCCGATCAGCCACCAGGTGGCAGTATTGAAGCGTTGCAGAGTTGTGATGGCTCACACAGCATATGACAAGGCTCCGTGGATGAAATATGAATACCATGGCGAAAATATTAAATATGAACTTGAAACACGTCGTACGCCGTTATTGGCAGAATTTGCATGAACTTGAAACCCGTCGTACGACGTGATTGGCGGGAAAAGGGTTAAACATGACCTTTGCAAATCCCTTCAATTTAAATTAGAAACAGGCTCCCTCATAGTATCTATTACTCTGTCGTCCATTGGACAGTAAACCGGTGTCATTCATTCTTATCTGATGACATACCTGGTGAGATAATAATAATAATAATAATAATAATAATAATAATAATAATAATAATAATAATAATAATAATAATAATAATAATAATAATAATAATAATAATAATAATAATAATAATAATAATAATAATAATAATGACTTGGATTTATATAGCGCTCTTCACTGACCCAGAGCACTTCACAGAGTCCATTATTCGTTCATACACAGTCATACCGGTGGTGGTAAGCTACAATTGCAGCCAGAGCTGCCCTGAGGCAGACTCACGGAAGCGTGGCGAATAATCATCGCCTACGGCCCCTCCGACCACCACCAACATTCATTCACATACATACACATTCATACGAAGCAAGTAGGTTAAGTGTCTTGCCCAAGGACACAACGGCAGTGGGGTGGACATGGGCTTGAGCGGGATTCGAACCACCAACCCTTCGATCATTGGACGACACGCTCTACGCCTGAGCCACGCCGCCCCATAATGACATGTTTACATCTATATTGACACATTGGGTTCCTAGCAATCACAATGGTCCCCTGGTTGTCCTCATAAACAACAGTCTCCATATATACACATGTCCATCATTTTAAACGGTTTTGACAGAACGCCCATTCTTCAAAAACACCATATTCGGTATAGAGCAGGGGTCGGCAATTAGGTTTGCCCACGGGCCAAATTTTCCCCAAGCCATTGTGTGGCGGGCCAATGATAATGAAAAATGTTTAACTCTGTCAAAATAAACGACATATACATGTTTGCACTGTCTTTTTTCTATTATAAAGTGCCTCTCACACAGTGCATAACACATGAACAGATCAGTCATTTGATTTTAATGCAGTTGCTCGCATTATAAATCGAATGTATTATTATTAGTATAACACATGAACAGATCAGTAAGGGTGCATTTGATTTGAAGCACCACGGCGGGTGTATTATACATCGAATGTATTATTATTATTATTATTATTATTATTATTATTATTATTATTATTATTATTATTATTATTATTATTATTATTATTATTATTATTATTATTATTATTATTATTATTATTATAACACATCAACAGATAAGTAGGGTGCATTTGATTTGAAGCACCACAGCGAGTGTATATACATTGAATGTACAACTCACCATAATGCAGGCAGACCTGGGCTTATTGTTGTTTCTGCTTCGCTCCTCCAAAATCCATGCTAATGTTTGAAATATGTCAAATGTCCACTCGCGTTGAATGCCCACCCATGTCCACCCAACTTGAACACAGTTGCTTGCTTCATTGAACCCATTCTGCAATCGGTTAATAAAGTTTTCAATCAATCAATCAATCAGCCTCGTGTTGCCATGTGAACACGCGAGAGACACCGGTTGCGATAAACCCGTATTTTAAATATGACTCCTCATTTTGTTTGTGTCTTGGAAGTCGTAGTTTCCTCTTCTGGCTCCTGAGTTGGTATTTCCTCTTTGCAAGAAGCTACCTAAAGATGTTTGTTTTGTTTTGTTTTTACTAAATTTAACAAACGTGGTTTAGTTGAATTAAATTAGCTGACGCACGCCCTGGGGGATCACTGCACCGGAAAAGAGAAACTATAAGAATTTCCCATTGGTTCTCCGAGTCCACGTGATCATTTCTAGCATTTCAATTGGCTATAGTGACAGACATAGATAGACATTTACATTTCACCTGCTGCTAGGCCTGCTAGTTAATGTAAAAACATCGAAATGTCACTATCGAAAAACTTAAAGAGGAAAATTGAGAGTGAAAACAGGGTATTTAAAGATGAATGGACAGACAACTACGCGTTCATCTTACATGGATTCATTCATGCAAATCCCACCTGTCTGATCTGCAATGAAGGTGTGTCTGTTATCAAAGAATACAATATTAGACGGCACCACGATACAAAACATGCCAACTTTAAAATGTTCTTCCCACCAAAGACAGAGGCACGAAAGCGCAAAATTGAAGCGCTGAAAGCTGGATATGCACACAGCAACAGGATCCTGGTGCGAGGCCTCACAGACCAACAAAAAGTGACAAGTGCGTCTCTAAAGGCATTGTGGCTGCTCGCAAAGCACAACAAGCCATTCACAGACGCAGAGGTTTTCAAGGAGATGATGGTGACTGTTTTGGAGGAACTTGCCACTGACAAATCAATGGATGGAATAATTGCGTCAGTGAAACAGCTGCCCCTCTCTGCAGGGTCCGCTTCCCGCCGCATAGAAGCACTGTCAGACGCGGTGCAGGGTACAATTATTGAGTGTATTGGTCAAGCCAATAACTTTTCCTTAGCCATTGATGAGAGCACTGACTGCACAGATGTAGCCCAGTTGTGCGTGTATGTGAGATATTTTGATGGAAAGGATTTCAAGGAAGAGCTGCTGTCTCTAATCCCATTAGAAGGGCACACCACTGGAGATATTCTGTTTTATAAACTGGAAGAGTTGTTTAGGCTGCATTCACTGTCGTTTGAGAAGGTTAACCTAATCGTGACAGACGGGGCTCCTGCTATGGTGGGAAAGCACAGAGGTCTAGTTAGCAGGTTGAAGGAACTCACCCCCCAAATGCATGGGCTGCACTGCCTCATCCACCAAAGTGTCCTTTGTGCCAGGCTCAGTGGCGAGCTAAAGGCCGTTATGGATAAAGTGATGCAAGTCATTAATTTTGTCAGAAGTACGTCAAGCACCCAGCATCGGCTTTTCCGACAACTTGTGGCTGAGTCAGAAGATGCCACCAACGGTGACCTGCTGCTACACAATGACGTGCGCTGGTTGAGCAAAGGCAAAGCATTGGACCGCTTCTGTGCGCTACTGGATGAGGTCAAGGCGTTCCTTGCATTGATATGAGGCGCCGTTTGGGACAAAAGCCTGACTAATACAAGACACCGCATATCCAAAGCCTGACTTATACAGGACACCGCCTATCCAGTTATCCTGCGCGACCCAGTTGGTCCGCGAGAGAGGGCCAGTTGGTGCGCCGATTGGGACAAAAGCCTGTCGAATACGAGACACCGAGGTCCAGTTGGTCCGCGCGCGCCGACATGTTTTTTCGAATACAGACACCGAGGTCCAGTTGGTCTGCGCGCGACAACATGTTTTTTCGAATACAGACACCGAGGTCCAGTTGGTCTGCGCGCGCCGACATGTTTTGTCGAATACAGACACCGAGGTCCAGTTGGTCCGCGCGCGCTGACATGTTTTGATCCGCGCGCGCGGACAAATGTTGGTACGCGAGAGAGGCCCAGATGTCCGGCGAGAGAGGCCCAGATGGGTCCGCGGGCCACCCAGATGGGTATCGCTCGAGGACCAACATTAAAAGAATAAAGTGGTGTACTCCTTAATTTATGCACTTACAATCACCAGAAAGGCTTTCGAAATGCCATGTTGGCCTCAATATTTTCAAAACAAATTATATGAAAAGGTTATGAAATGAACAACATAAACAAGAATGTGATCAAATATGTAATAAAAACGGAGCTCAGACTGTATCTGTATTACATGTCATATATGATGAATTGAAAATGGGGCACCCGGACGTAAACAAGACGAAAGTCTTTCTCTGGTCTGCATCCCCTTAACAATTGTATGTATTGAGCTGTACTGTACTGTACCCATTCTGCAATCTGTTTTCAATCAATCTATCTCAACGCATACATTTGATTGTAGAAATCGTGACGTCAGAGTGTCTTCGATAATGTTGGGTCCTTAATTCCTGTATGCGAATTCTTCATCATGCAGCACTATCATCATCATCCGTATCAACTAACATTACAAGTACATTAGAGGAGGAAGTTGGACACATGTTTCATCATTAAATACTAGTATACTAATATACTAACATTACCATTTGTAGACCATAATATGAACTTGTACACATATATATATATATATATTTTTTTTTTTTTTTTATACAGTCAACATATTCTTAAATAATAGCGCTGCCCGAGGCAGGGCATGATACAGTCAACATATAGCAAAAGAGAGAGCGAGAGAGAGCTCCCGTTCTACAGTCAATATACAGTGTACAGAGAGAGAGAGAGAGAGAGAGAGACACATTGGAAAGAAATTTAAATGCTATTTGGCCCTAAACAGAGAGTACACAGTGGCAGAATACCTGAGCACTGTGACTGAAGATCCTTGAGCACAGCCTAGCCATCGAGAAAGGCCGCCATAGGCAGACTGTGTGTGTTAGAAAGAGAGAGAGAGAGAGAGAGAGAGAGAGAGAGAGAACATGTGTGTTTGTCATGTGTGTGTGTGTTAGAGAGAGACTAGAGCATGTATGACAGATTCAAAAGGACAAAGATCAACACTTAAATCCAACAAGAAGAGGGTATACCAGAGAAACCAAAGCAGCAAGGAGCCAATGGCCGACATCAGCTAAATAGG
The DNA here is from genome assembly GCF_963971535.1 of Notolepis coatsorum. NCBI lineage: Eukaryota > Metazoa > Chordata > Actinopteri > Aulopiformes > Paralepididae > Notolepis > Notolepis coatsorum. The sequence continues at coordinate 77,657,801 of NC_140173.1, forward strand.
CTAGCCAGGTACTGTGACACCAGGCCACACACAGCTTTGGCCAATGGCCCAACGCTACCCAAGCTACACAAACAACCATTCACACACAGCACATGTCGTATCTCCAAATGTTGTGAAGTAGCATATGTTTTGCCTGGAAAAAAACATCGTTATTAACAAAACATTCGGGAGGGGAAGGAAGGAAGAGTGGGGTAATGTCATGACATTTTCATTAATCCAAGTTACCTGCACGAGGAACGCAGGGCGAAAGGCCGCAAGACAGGTCTCCACGTTGACGAAAGGCCTCTCGCTGGCGGGACAAAAAGAAGCTATGGCCAGAGCCTTGTCATGGTGCAGGCCCGACTACATCTTCTGTCAAAGGGCCTGCTATTCTCAAGGCTAACTGATAGCATCAAACGAACGTTCCCAGCTGACGCTAAACAGCTAACTGGCTAACAGTTAGCTCACACAGTTAGCTACTAGTAGTATTAGCTAGTCGACCAGTTTGGCTCCAGAGAGAGAGAGAAAGAGAGATAGGGTCAGGTGACTCAGGTCCACGGCGGGTATATAATCATAGGTTGACTCACCATAACGCAGTATCAACGTGGAAGGAGACTTTCTTGGCCCCACGGTGTAATTTCTTCTTCGAGTACTTTCCGGCAGACTGGACACCTTTCGGCGTATTGCTGCCTAACAGATTTATCTGCTCACAAGTTCTCTTCTCCTTCTTTTGAAAAGACATCCACTCGCCTCGCCTCGCTCCTCTGAATAGGTTAGCTAACGCTAGTTAGCATTTAGCTAAGCTAGCTACTAGCCGACATCATGGTTATACCATGAAAGGCTCCGGCCATTTGTCCCGCTAGCGAGAGGCCTTTCGTCAACGTTCCTTGGTGACCGACCGACTGATAATGACCGACCTCTTTCTTCGTCTTGGCTGGTATAACTAAGCATAGTCAAAAGCTGCACGCGCGAAAATGTCAAACGCAGCCGACTCACGCTGCCACGCCGGCGACCGGCGTACTACACTGTCTACACATGATGTAAGTAAAACCACTCCCTTCGTTGAAACCAATGCTGCTGCAGAACCCCAGAGACTGAGCTCCAATAGTGAGTATGTCTGCAGCTGCAGGACTGCAGACCCAGGAACAAGTCAGACACATTCTACAAACGTGTCTAATGTGAAATATATAAGCATATAAGCAAAACTAGATTTGAGGTCTGTGATGAAAAAGGGCCTCGCGGGAAGGGGGGCCTCGCAAAAAAAAAATAATAATAATAATAAAAAAAAATAATAAAAAAAAATTATAATTTTTTTTTTTTTTTTTTTTGCGAGGCCCCCCTTCCCGCGAGGCCCTGTGCGACCGCACTGCTCGCACACCCCCTGAGGCGGCCCTGCACATACATACCAGGGCATACCGTTTTTTTTTAAGCTATAGCAATCATCATACTAGCTAGTTTTGATTATCTGCTGACATTTAATGATGAAACCAACTTCGACTATGTCCAACTTCCTCCTCTAATGTACTTGTAATGTTAGTTGATACGGATGATGATGATAGTGCTGCATGATGCCAATAAGAATTTGCATACAGGAATTAAGGACCCCCAACATTATCGAAGACACTCTGACGTCACGATTTCTACGATCAAATGTATGCGTTGAGATAGATTGATTGAAAACAGATTGCAGAATGGGTGTAGTACAGTACAGCTCAATACATACAATTGTTAAAGGGATGCAGACCAGAGAAATACTTTCGTCTTGTTTACGTCCGGGTCCCCCATTTTCAATTCATCATAACATATATGACATGTAATACAGATACAGTCTGAGCTCCGTTTTTATTACATATTTGATCACATTCTTGTTTATGTTGTTCATTTCATAACCTTTTCATATAATTTGTTTTGAAAATATTGAGGCCAACATGGCATTTCGAAAGCCTTTCTGGTGATTGTAAGTGCATAAATTAAGGAGTACACCACTTTATTCTTTTAATGTTGGTCCGCGAGCGATACCCATCTGGGTGGCCCGCGGACCCATCTGGGCCTCTCTCGCCGGACATCTGGGCCTCTCTCGCGTACCAACATTTGTCCGCTCGCGCGGATCAAAACATGTCAGCGCGCGCGGACCAACTGGACCTCGGTGTCTGTATTCGACAAAACATGTCGGCGCGCGCAGACCAACTGGACCTCGGTGTCTGTATTCGAAAAAACATGTCGTCGCGCGCAGACCAACTGGACCTCGGTGTCTGTATTCGAAAAAACATGTCGGCGCGCGCGGACCAACTGGACCTCGGTGTCTCGTATTCGACAGGCTTTTGTCCCAATCGGCGCACCAACTGGCCCTCTCTCGCGGACCAACTGGGTCGCGCAGGATAACTGGATAGGCGGTGTCCTGTATAAGTCAGGCTTTGGATATGCGGTGTCTTGTATTAGTCAGGCTTTTGTCCCAAACGGCGCCTCATACATTGAGCAAGAGCAAGGCAGCAGCTGACCACCTTGCCTTCCTGGGAGACATAAAGTTCATATCCAATGTAGCATTTTTGTCTGATATATTTGGCCACATAAATCAGCTTAACCTTCAGCTACAGGGGAGAGATAAAACCATCATGGACATGGTTGAAAAGCTCGAATCGTTCACGAGGACGCTGGAGATGTTTGAGACAGACATATCCACTGGTGGCAGGCTCCTACATTTCACCACACTAAAAAAGGCATCGGGACAAGTGACGGAGATGATGGTTGACTTCATCAAGCAGCTACGAGCCAACTTCACCTCTAGGTTTGATGACTACTCTATCCCAAAAGAAATCATTGCCTTTGTACGTGACCCTCTCACAGTCAAACCTGGTGGACACTTCTCCTCCCTGGCGAAAGGAATGATCCCCTTGTTAGATGAGGCTGCACTGGAAATGGAGCTAATGGACTTCCAGACAACCTGCCTTGTCAGCGATGCGTTGCGGAGTGCAGAGTCTGTGAGTGCCTTTTGGATAGCATGCTCAGAAGAGTACAGCAACATCAAGAGACTCTCATTGTATGTGCTCACAATGTTTCCTTCCACATATGCATGCGAGTCGTCCTTTTCATCAATGAATGCGATAAAGACATCTCAGAGGAACCGACTGACGCATAAAAGCCTTGAGAACTGACGTCCATATCACCAGATATCCAGCGAATAGTGACCGACGGGAGATGCCACTTTTCACACTAAACTAAAGTGAATACTAAGCCTGCTATTGCCAAATTGTTTAAAGTTTAATTGCATTGTTTTTGCAATGTTTTTAATTGCATTACTGTTTAATGCCAAATTGTATTTTTCATTTAGTTAACGAATGTCTCGTAATTTCAGGAGCTTCTTCAAGCACTCTTTTTGTTTAAAATTAATTGCATTGTTTTTGCATTGTTTTTAATTGCATTACTGTTTAATGCCAAATTGTATTTTTCATTTAATTCAAATACCTATAGCGCCGTCATTTCAGGAGCTTCTTCAAGCACTCTTTTTCTTTAAAGTTAATTGCATTGTTTTGCATTGTTTTTTATTGCATTACTGTTCACATGCATGTGTGGTGCCGTCAGTCATGACTCGAGTAAAGATAAAGCTTGAATGATTTACTGAACTGGTGTTTTTATTTCATGGACTTGTGTTTCCCATTTCAGCACCAGCGCTGTCCACCTCACTTTGAGCAAGCCTATGGTACATTGCACTCACCTGTTATTCACTCTCAACATGGATAAAACATAAAGTATGCATATAATAAAAAGAATATATATATATATATATATATATATATATATATATATATATATATATATATATATATATATATATATATATATATATATATATATATATATATATATATATATATATATATATATATATATATATATATCAAATATTAATATAATATAATATAAATATAATAATAATAAATAAAATGATTAAAATAAAATAAATATATTCTCAAAATAAACTGACGGGCCAGAAATTATTGCTGGCGGGCCAATTTCGGCCCGCGGGCCGCCTATTGCCGATCCCTGGTATAGAGGATACATTTCAATTACGTGCTGCATTTTGAGCAATATATTCATAACCTTATCTTCATCACTTCGAGCAGTTGCTCTAGATAAACACATTTTTGCATTGTCATAGCTAGAAACATATACTCAGCTTCACCGGCTGATAATATCGCGGTAGGCTTTAAGCCTTAAACCTTTGTTGTCTTTCCTGAAACACTGCTGTCCGTCTGCTGTACCTCTGGGATAATGAAAAACATATTTTGACGTAGTTCAATGATTCTCTGTGGGGTCAACAAAAATACTATGACACTCTTACTCACTACAGAACATAGGTCAGGGCGAGTACAGGTTGTCCAACTGAATGAAGCTACCCACAGTTTATCTACAGTATACATTTCTTACTTCAGTCAAAAACATCTCAGGACCTTTTCCCACATATCTCTTCTGGGATATTTTTACACAGTTGGCAGACTGTTCGAAGTCCATACCTATCAAATAGTTTAGCCTGCCTAGGTCTTTCTTTTGTGGTCTGGAGCGATGATCAAATCCTCCACTTCTGTATTTTAAACATAGATCCTCTTTTGTATTTAAACATTGAATCACCTCTGTACTTAAACATTGTAAACCACCCACCTCTGTACTTAAACATGGGGTTAAACATAAGATCCATTTCAGTATTTTAAACCTGGTAACTCATCCACCTCTGTACTTAAACATGGGACCAAACATAGGACTAATTTCTTCAGCATTTAATACATTTTCTATGAGCCATACTTTGTATTACCGTGGTCTTCAATACCCTCCTGGATCGCATACAACCATTTCCCTCCCACTGTCTGTCTGCCCTCTGGTAACTTGGTTGAATACACCCAATTTTCCTCCCACTGTATGTCTGCCCTCTTCGGGGGACAATGTGGCCTCCTTATAGGTCGGGTTTACCCCACTGACTACCCTGTAGTAGTACTCAATGGGGGTAGGTTTATTGTCCTCCTCATCACTCCCTTTCCTGGCATAGTCTGGCAGATATTCTGGGGGTTTGTGTTCCCTTGGGGGATACCTCCCACTGCTTCGGGCACTTGATGTCACCCTCAGGTGCTCCTCGTCATCGCCCTCTGGGGGTTGCTGACTGTCTGTCTGCACAACTGTACTAAGTACACTGGGGTGATGTGTTTCTGTTTCTACACACCTTGCTCTGGAGTCCAGCTCTGGCTCCTCTGTCTGTGTCTCGCTCTCACAGGTTGTCTTCGTGACAAACTTGACTAGCATGTGTTTCTGCACTCTCCCGTTACCGGGGTGATAAACTAGGAAAGCAGGGCTTCCTCTGTCGTGTCCTACGAAAAATCCTTTTACATCCTTGGACTTGGGTTTTACCCTGTCCTGCAGGTACGCATAGCACAGTGATCAAAATCGGTGCATTCTGGCTAGATTACACTTCTTTCCTGTCAGCGCTGTATATGGGGTGGTGCCCGAGTGCTTATTAAAGCACCTGTTTCTGGTGTAAGCGGCTTCTTGCACCGCATAATGCCACAGGCTCTTTGGTAAGTTACTATCTGCTAGCTTACACCTAGCCATTTCGAAAAGGGTGTGCCATTCCCTCTCTGCCACCCCGCTCTGGTGTGTGGGATATGGACGTGACGTCTCGTGTCTTATCTTATACCTTTTCAACAGTGATTGGAACTCTCTGTTTGTGAACTCGGTTTCGTGGTCGGACCTCAAACATCTTACTGTACCATAAGGGGCTACGTCTGCCAGGAATTTCTTTGTGGCCTGGAGTGTGTCACTCTTTTCTTTGATAAAGTAAACAAACACTGCCCCCGTACACACGTCTGTAAAAGACTGTACATATCTAAAACCTCCTATGGACTCGTTGCTTACTGGGCCTGCTAGGTCCATGTCAACTAGTGCAAGTGGCACCCTTACTCTGTCTGTGGGATTTCTGTAGCTCGGTTGGGTAAACGTCCCCGTTTTGCACATTGCACAATTTTTGTCAGGTCTACGCTTCTCCCGTTCAATGTGCATGCCCTCTGACACTATTTGCAGTTTCAGTAAATCCTCGTAATTACAATGACCCATAATCTCGTGCCATGTCTGAATATCGTGACTGGCCGTCCCGCTACACACATCATCATTATCATCATTACACTGGTCGTTGTCATTACACTCCGTTTTCAGATCAAATATTCTCTGGTACATCTTTATGTCAAACCGGGTACCGTCAGGTTCTACAAGAAAATGTTTACCTTTATCGAAGAATACCTTGGCGCCGCTTGCAGTAGCAGCTATTACAGAGAATAGTCCTTGTGGGAACGATGGTACATATAGAACGTTCTTTAGCGTCACCGTACGCCGGCGCCCCTTGCTGTCCGTGAGGCATACCTGTGCGTCTTCCCTCTCTTGTGCCAATCTGTAGATGCGTCTACCGTCCGCCAGCTCCATGCAGTGCCTCTCCGGGTGGAAAGTGTCGTCAAAGTTCTTGAACCGACCCCTGTCGTTGATGACATGGGACGACGCGCCCGTGTCCACGATCAGTCCCCTTCTCAGGGCCCGCTGCAGCTGGGCCGGTCCGGCGATGCCCGCCGTCCGCGCTCCAAAAGCGCAGTCTTCTTGTCCCGTTATTCTCCTGGCGTCGTCTCGACTCGCCTCATGTCGATCGTCGCCGCCATCGATTCTCCGGGCGTCGTCTCGATTCATCTCACGTCGATCGTCGCCGCCATCGTGTCCGCTGACGTCACCCCGTCCACAGTCGTTATCTTGTCCGTAGTCGCTATTTTGTCCATGGCCTCCATCTCGTCTGTAGCCGCCATTTTGTCCGTGGCCTTCGTCTCGTCTGTAGCCGCTATTTTGTCCGTGGCCTTCGTCTCGTCTGTAGTCCCCATTTTGTCCGTGGCCTCCGTCTCGTTCATGGCCGTCGTCGTAGCCGCCATCTTGTCCATGCGCGTATCGCGCGCTCTGGTTGTGTTTCTTCATGCACGCTCTGTCTGTGTGCCCCGTGGATTTGCAGAAGCTACACCAGACAGTCTTTGTGCATTCGCTTCTCCGATGGCCTTTATCTCCGCATCGCCAACACGCCAGTTCCGTCGTGGTCCTGGTTCTCTCTCTTAGCATCGCTCGGGCCTTTAGCACCCTCTCCCCCTCCTCCGCGGCGGCTGGGTGGGTGTCTTCTGAGGCCTCGAAGTTCCTTAACTTAGCCTTGAACTGTCCCAACGTAATGTCGGTTGAACCGTGTGTTACCAGGAGTGTGAACGGTTTATACAGCTCCGGTAGTCCTCTCATTATCATCGCCATCATTAGCCCATCGCTTGGTGCTTCTCCGGCACTCCTCAGTGGCGTCGTGATTTGCTCCGCTCTGTTGGCGTATTCGGTCACGGTTTGGGTGGTCCCCTTCCTCAGGCCCATTAGTGCTATGTAGAGGGCCACGACTCTGGGTCTTCCTCGCCCGATGAAATGCTCTCTCAGTACCGCCAGGCTCTGTCTTTAGTGTCGCAGAATATCAGCCCCAGGCGGGTGTCGTCGAGCATCGGCGCTAACTCACAGTACGCGCTTGCGTTCCGCTGGTCGTCCAGGGCTTACTCTTCCGTTGTCAGTTCTCCGGTGGGGGCCGCCAGGATCGTCTCCCTCAGCCCCGCCCGTGCATGCAGCACAGCATGCGCTCCTCCCAGAGCTCATAGTTCTCCGCTTTTCCATTGAATGTCGGCCATTTGTCTCTTCTCTTGTTTTCCATCCTCTTCGTTAGTGGTATGCTTAGCTTTTGCTCTTGTTGGCCTAGCGTCTAGCCATGCGGTGCTCCCGGCGCTATCCTAGCCTATACTTCAGCTAAGCTTGCTACAGTACCTCCACTATTTCACCCCGGCGTTATCTGGGCCCATAACCTGTTAACATAATTCGACTATAGGGCGACGACAATAATGTGGTCAAGAGGCATGGATTCTATCTTGAACCTTAACGTGGCGTGGTTTATTATTCACATGGAAAGAGCAGCAGTAACATACATGGTCTTCTCTCACTGAGAGACATTCTGGGAGAGAACGAAGTGGGAGGATACAATTGCTTTTATACTCGCCACATGGTGGTGTACCTGGGTGGTTCCGCCTAGAGCGCCCTCTAGTGGGAACAGATATATATGTGTGACGTACATGGGTACGTGGGTTGGTCATTACCATTATTAATGTATTTATGACACCATCTGAACATCAGGTTAGTATATGTAAATATGTTATGTTTTGGATGTGATGTGTGTGTGTGTGTGTGCATGATAGCTAATGCTGTCTCTTTACCTCTATCAGGTGCCGCCCATCCCTACACTGAAGAGTGCTGATTGCCTAATGGGTGACAGCTGATGGCAATCACCTCGAGAGGGACGGGTGGACAGATATACCAGACAGCACACACTCGTCCGGGCGCCTCATTCTGTCAATTGCCAGTGACCAGAGTGGAGTGGGGTTGCCATTGTTTTCCACTGTTGTGTGGCTTGATCTTGTGTTGGCCATTGTTTCCACTGTTGTGTGGATTGATCTCGTGTTGGCCTTATTGTCACTATTGTGTGTTCTCATGTTCACACTACTTACCTGGTAGGCATTGTGTCTGTGTTGGTGTTGCTGCCAGGTAAGTGTATATATATATATATATATATATATATATATATATATATATATATATATATATATATATATATATATTGTGGCCTCTGTGCCACTTGCCACCTATGTGGAATTAGTTAATATATATATCTATGTATTGGGCCTTCTGCCTTTTTGCCTCCCTTGTGTGGAGCTATAGTGTACAGTACATATTTCCACTCTTGTGTGGGTTTGTATGTGTAGTTGGCCTCTGAAGTCAATTTTTTTATAGGGTGCCATTTGGACTTCATAACTTGGGATAAAAAAAGTGTATTTACCTATATTTTAATGTTCTATTATATAAAGCACATATCTAATTAGCTGAAAAACACATTGGTCGAGCTCAGGCACCTAAATTATATTATATTTAGATCTCTTCGTCCTCGACTCAGTCCGGTCCCGGGTCCTCCAGTGGGGCCATACCAGCCGGTTCGCCTGCCACCCGGGCGTTCATCGCACGTTCTCCTTCCTGGCTCGTCGATTCTGGTGGCCCACCATGAGGAACGACGTCAAGGAGTTCGTATTGGCCTGCGCGGTCTGCGCCCGCAGCAAGGCCTCCCACCAGGCACCCTCCGGGCTGTTACAGCCACTTCCCGTTCCGAGCCGTCCTTGGTCACATGTGGCGCTGGACTTCGTCACAGGTCTTCCCTCCTCCCAGGGGAACACTTGCCTTCTGACCGTGGTGGATCGGTTCAGCAAGGGGGTTCAGCTCGTGGCCCTTTCCAAGCTTCCCTCGGCGGCCGAGACGGCGGACCTCCTGACACACCACGTGTTTCGCCTCCATGGTTTTCCCCAAGACATCATCTCGGACCGGGGGCCCCAGTTCACCTCCCAGGTATGGCGGGCTTTTTGCAAGGGATTGGGGGCGACGGTCAGTCTTTCCTCTGGTTATCATCCCCAGACTAACGGACAAACGGAGAGGATGAACCAGAGCGTGGAGTCTGCTCTTCGGTGTGTGGCAGCCGAGAGACCAGCTTCTTGGAGCCGTTTCCTTCCCTGGGTCGAGTACTCCATCAACTCCATGGTCAGTTCCGCCACCGGCCTCTCACCTTTTGAGGTATCCCTGGGCTACCAACCCCCTCTTTTCCCTGCACAGGAGACGGAGGTGGCAGTTACCTCCGTGCAGGACCACCTCGACCGCTGCCGACGGGTCTGGGAGATCACCAGGACCGCGCTGCTCCGGACATCTGAGCGCCTGTCGTGGGGCTGACCGGCGCCGGGTTCCTGCGCCGACGTACCACCCTGGGCAGAGGGTGTGGCTTTCCGCGAGGGACCTCCCGCTTCGGTCCTCGGCCAAGAAACTTAACCCTCGGTTCGTCGGACCTTTCGAGGTTCTGAAGGTACTCAGTCCGGCGGCTCTGCGTCTTAAACTTCCTGCGTCCATGCACATTCACCCCGTTTTCCATGTGTCCCGGGTTAAGCCTGTCTCCCTCAGTCCCCTGATGCCTCCAGCTCCTGATCCACCACCTCCCGAGATGGTGGACGGTCACCCCCAGTGGCAGGTCCGCCGGTTGATGGGCGTTCGACGGCGGGGTCGGGGGTTCCAGTACCTGGTGGACTGGGAGGGTTGCGGCCCGGAGGAACGGAGCTGGGTCTCCCGACAGCTCATCGTGGATCCCGGCCTGATCACAGACTTCCATCGTGCCCATCCGGGCGAGCCGGGTCGGCCTGGTCGCCGGGTGGCTCCCGTGGAGGGGTGGGTACTGTGAGGTTTTGTCCGCTGCTCACCCACTCGCTCTGTTCCTTTAAGATATTTCGGTTAATTAATTGCATTCTCCTCTCCACACGCTTCTTCCTGTAGATGCCGTTTGATTGGTGCTCCCCCAACCACACGCTTCTGGAGCAATGATCAATTTCATCCCGCAGCTGTCACAGCTTGTCATTAACCCTTAGGAGTCAACGGGGCGTATTGCTCCCGTGGGCGGAGAACAAAAGAATTAGAATGTCTTCTAAATGCTCTAAACGTACATATTTTCAGAAATAGATAAAAATAGAAAAATGACAATTTCGAGTGCTTTGAGATGTTCTATATATGTCTCATTACTTGCTAAACATAATACGACTTGTAAATACGTTTAATTCTTGCTAGATGGTATGCTTGTAATTATTTCCGTTTGCGAGAGAACTACAGCGCGTCACGAAACACATACACGCACGCGCGCACACACACAAGAGAAGCGTGTGCGCTGTGAATAGGTGTTAGACCCCCGCGCAGAGGTGAGATGTATCAGAGACTCGCTACCCCCCATCCAAATTCTAAACAACAGATCGGCATCGGCTTTTCATAATATGTATGAATTATCTCTTGCAATAATATCCACGGGACACTGAGCTGCTTCGCAGAATAATGTGGTGTGCGTGTATGTGTGTGTGTGTGTGCTGAGACGCAGCGTCGAGACGAAACTTGTGTCGAGTCTGCTTCTATGCTTCTTCAGCGCGTCCTGCATTATTATTATTATTATTATTATTATTATCATTCTCTAGAATACACGGGACCGACGGAACGTTAATGTCGAGTCTACTTCTATGTATGCTTCTTCAGCGCGTCCTGCATTATTATTATTATTATTATTATCATTCTCTAGAATACACGGGACCCGTCACCCGACGGAACGTTAATTTATGTATTAAAAGTAGTCTAACATGCTTTTCATCAACATAACTGGCAGAGACAGAGTGCGTGTGTGTACGAGTTATGAGTTATCTCGCAGTTCATTCAAGCGCGCATCACGGTGATGACAGCTCTCTAGTCTAGAGAAAGGTGCGCTCACAGGGGCGTAGCTGGAGATTCTGGGCCCCATGAAAAGAATCAATTTGTGGGCCCCCAATCTATTAAAAAAATGTGGGGCCCCCAATCTATAAAAAAAATTTGGGGCATTTGCTGGGCCCTTGGAATCATCCTAACCCCCCCCCCCCCCCCCCCAGCTACTCCCCTGCACACACACACACACACACACACACACACACTCTCTCTCTCTCTCTCAAACAGAGAAATCAAAAGAAATCAGTACATTACCTTGTATTACTATTGTAATCCAAAAGCGATATATAGGGTTGTTCATTGTACAATACAATTGATACAGTTGATGTTTCTTGTTGATTATTATTCTCTATGTGTATATGAGCATTTTTTCAATACCGTAGTGGCCGCTTGTCGCTAGGCTAGGCCTCCTGCTGGGTCCATTCACTGGAATAACAAAGGAATGACTGGGCCTTTGCTCCAGGTGTGAAATGGTTCTAGTGACAATGATCACATTGAATTCTGGGAGTGTAGTTCTCTCATCAGATAGCTGAATGAACTTGGATCTATTCAAGTCCTATACTGAAAAGTTGTTAGGATTTTACCAGAATGTTTGATAGGACATTGATTGAAAACTATCGTCTCAAATTTGACAATTGATGGCTTATTTTGAAGGTATGAATCTGTAATTTTATATTATGTAACAAAAAAAAGGGGGAAATTCTCAGGAGGAGGAGCTCTTTAGGTTAGACTCCTAAGCACCCCTTGGCTTTATATACCCTGATTCCCCTATTATCAATGTTGGATCGTTCTGAAATATTCTCAGCATTTGCCGTTTCCTTCCGTCGCTGCTTTCCCTGTTCTTTGCCTTCCAGGACTCTCGAGAAATATTCCGTTTGGAGAACCTGCTTCCCCGTTACGAAGCGCTCGCCCTGTTTGATCCGCCCGCTTCACGCACAGCGCTCTGGTGAGTTTTTGTAAAGACAGTCTTTTGGATTCAATCGTTTTTGTGTGTGTTAAAGCACTGAAGAGATCCTGTTTTTCGTTCAGACTGCTCTCACCCTTTTTGCCTGTTTGGATATTCACTTTGGATTTATTATTGTTTGGACATTGCTCACTGTGTGTTTCACACCGAAGATTCTGTCACTTGGATTTATTGTTTGGACATTGCTCACTGTGTGTTTCACACCGAAGATTCTGTCACTTGGATTTATCTGTTTTGGACAAGTCACTTCACCTGTCACCTGTCAGTTTCCAATTGTGCACTGAGCTAACTCGGACTCTCTCTCTCCCTATCCGCCACCACCCCGGAGTATATGCTGGGAGGATTCTGCAGAGCGGCTCAGACGTCACGGACAGATTCCACAAACGTAACCCCCCGGGAGAAGCTGCAGAGCAGCAAACATTCCTCACATGCCTGTTTCCCAGTTTGTTCTGTTCTCCACCAAATTCTTTCTGTTTACTCAGTAAATAAACAAGCCCTTGATTTTGGCTAACTCTGAAACAACTCTCTCTGTGCCGTTTGCGTTTGGGGTCGGTGTCAAACCATAACAGCAATATAATCCAACCAGGAATGGTTCTGCAATCGCCAGTGCCGATTCTCATGTGTACATGTCCAACGGTTCTCGCCTAGGACTCCTCGGGTGTGGGCACGTATTTAGGCCACACAGCCTGGATAAGTGCACTAGCTAAAGACACGACCAACCGATGGGTAATGCTACAAACGGAAGAACTGTGGCCGCACGATATACAATAAATGATCGACTATTACTTCACATTAGATTAAGTCGAACTCAACGTTACTGCATTAAACTCTGACACTTTAACATTCTATTCGCACGCGGTTCTCAATGCTCTATTTAGATGCAAGGTTGCTCACTTCACTGCACGTTGACTCGTGGTGAAGGTGGTAAGGTACTGAACTGAATTACTGCTGTTTACACCTGCGCCGTATTTATACTTAAGTGAATATCTAGTCCCAACCTCAGTTCTTGTCTCGTATTACTACGCAGACTCTGGGCATGTTCTGACATGCCCGGAGTTGTCTTTGAACTTGCGGTTGGGGGCTTGGTCGTTGGCGCCTGGGGCCGCTGTCCAATAGGAGAGCGAATATTACTCTGGTCTGTACGCAGGTAAAGGGATATTCCGTGTATATATATAAATAATATACAAAGTATATCAAACGATACATATATATATATTCAGTTTAATCTGGCCCTTCACAACAGAGATATTATTATTATTATTATTATTATTATTATTATTATTATTATTATTATTATTATTATTATTATTATTATTATTATTATTATTATTATTATTATTATTATTATTATTATTATTATTATTATAATATTCATTAGAGCAAGAGACAGACAGAGGTACTTTATTACTTGTGAATGTTTTTGCAGGGGTTGGGGGCATCTTTACCTCTGTCTTTGCTTCAATTTCATCTTCACTGACAAAGAAGAGCTCCACTGTGGATTCCAGTCCCCTCAGTTTTTGAAATAGAGTGAGGGCATCTGGAACATCTTCCCCCAAGCGCACAATCCGGTCAGCTGACCGCTTCAGTGTCCCTCCGATTCCATCTGGAGCTCCTTTGCCATGGCTGGCCTCAAAGAAATTCCACGACAGGTCTTTGAAACCATGCCTGAATGGTTTTGAAGCATCCGATTCACCAATGCACGTGGGGATGAGGAGCTGGCCTTACACCTTGAGTACCTTTTTTTATACTTTTCCTTCATTCTCATCTCTCTATCCAGTTGGGCCTTTAAGAGAGCTATCTCCTGTTGGAGCCTTCTCCTTCCATTTTTTGCCCTCTTTTCACCTTGAAGGCTTTGCCTAAAACAGAATAAACAAATGATAATACATCCTGACTTATATTAACTCTGCATTTTTTAAAAGCTCACAAAAGTCTTAAAAACAACAATGTATTTTATTCTCAATGTACAGTACATGTCCTTATATATTACAAACTTGCTCAAACCTTGAAGGCTGAATCTCTGGAGTTGCAGGGGGAGTGTTCTGTGATTCTCTGGCCCTGGCTGCTTTCTTTACCTCCCTCCATTTCTTCCTCCTTGCCCTTTTCTCTCTCTCACCAACTTCATTGATACCAGTCTTTATGCCTTTCTCTCTGTCCCTTCTCCATTTTTCTCTCTCTTTCTGAAGGTATTGCTGTCTTCTCTCTGGGTCAGCATCACGGCGTGCATGCATTTCCTTTAGATAATATACCTATATCATACAGTATACATAATAATATACAATATAATATACATATCAGTGTTTCCCCCAGTATGTTATTTTGCAGCAGCACCTGGATCCAATGCTTTGCACCTATATGTTAACTTATCAGTGTAAGGCAACCAGGGGCAAATAAATATTAGTTATAAACTAGTTATAAATAATAAATATAAAAGAATGCTGCTGTTGCATATAGGGAAAACACTGCATACATGGCAAACAACTTGTTATAAGTCAACATTACTAGATATATGTCCACCCTGTTAGGTTGGTGTCCACCCTGTTAGTTGAATAAGGCTAACAGGGTGGACAATAACAGGGTGGACATTTTGAGCTAAAGTTAGCCTTTAGTCTGCCTGTGTTAGCATAATGGCTAGCATGACTTTCAATTCTTGATGAGGAATCTAGAATTCCTCACAAACACTTTTTTCAATTATTACATTTGATTGATCTCCTCAATACTTAAGCCTAACAGGATGGACAGTTATTTTCAAACATATCAAACTCACTTAATAGAAACATCAAAATAGGATAGTAAGATAGGTAGAAAAGCAGACATCTTACCACATTTGATTTTCCCTCCACTGTTGTGATGTCACCTCATGAGACTGATGTCATTGAGAAATGTGTTTTCTTCTTAAAGGGACAGTAAACACAGCTCCACAGAGTGGACAGTGACGCCGGGGACGGACATAAATCAATTTTCTTTTTATAATTTTATTTTTATTTTTAATTTTTTTTTATAAAAACAGCATTTGATAAAATGGAGTTTGACCAAGACAATTTTATAATCATGATATATTTAGAAATGTATATGTTTTTATTAGTTATTCTTTAGATTGAAGTTGAATGAACAGCACTGGGGACATGGCATAATACCACAATTTGCCATAATACCTCTTTTAATCAAAGCTTTTACAATTTATAAAACAGCAACTTAAGCCCATATCATTATTCATGATAAATAACAATTGACTATACATGAAAAACCAAATGGAATTAGTTTTTGTCCAAATCTAGACAAATTACAAAACATTTTGTACTGGGGACGCAATAGGCACCGCATAAAAAAATTTACTTGATATTGAAGGGATTACTACACATACTGTTGGCTTTTAGGCCATTTTTGCTTACTCTAGTATATTACCTGTGTTGGCTCCTGTGCTCAACTTCATTATAATTATCTTGTGTGTTCTCCCCTTACCCTTCTCCCTGTTTGTTAATTGTTTGTGGGTTGTTTTTTCCCTTTGTTAAATACTCATATTACAGGTGGAGGTTTGGATTCCTGCCACGGATAATAAATATAATTTACCTTTTGAAAGCGTGTTTGTGTTGTTTTACTATCTGCCGGGACCTTGCTTTAAAAGCATCTACTGAGGGGGTTGTTTTTGTTCATGTGCAGCCTGCCTCAGTTTCTATTCTATGTGGTCATTAGACCTTAGTACATGACATGGGGGCTCTATGCCGGTCTTTCATGTCCTTGTGACATGGGAGCTTGCTAGTTTGCACAATTGTATAGTTCCTTGTTGGTACATGACATGGGCATGTGACATGTGGACTTGTCGATTGGAGCGTGTCAGGTAGGTTGCGTCTTTTCATTTGGTAAGTTGTATTATTATATATCCATATTTTCGTGCTGCACACTTAACTGTTGTAAACCGTTGTTGTGAGTTATGCTCTTAACCAATGTTCCCCCTAAGGTGCGCCCGTGCGCACGCGCACACATGGCAAAACGCTCCCGCCCACATCTGAAATCGGTTTGCAAATTTTTTTTTTTTTTTTTTTTTTACTTTTTTTTTTTATTCAACAAACATGACCATGTTCACGTCTTAAACTCATACTGAGGCCTTAGTTTTGGTTTTAAATTGCATATCATCATTCATTTATTTATTGTCACACAGAGCAGAAGAATTTTGCCAAAACAAACCAATAGTATCCAGCTGCAGAACGGCTGACCAGCCACACTCTCAGACCCAAACGCATTTCCTTTGATTTAATTATACATCAAATGATTTATGTCAAGGATTGCAATGCCTCGCTTGAATGAAGTTAACTTTTCACCTGGATAACATTAACATTCAGGGTGAATGTAATGTGAGAAATTGGGATAAAAAAGAAATATATATATATATATATATTATTTTTATTTATTTATTAAATTTTTTTGATCGGATCGGGAAAGATCGGTATCGGTAGATACTCAAAATCACATGATCGGGATCGGATCGGGAGCAAAAAAAATTATCGGGACATCCCTAACGGTAACCTGTTGCGTGTGACGTTACCAAGAGAAGCCCCGCTTTCAGTGCTTTGTGGGCAGCGCTACTGCACACTCACAAAGACACACACAACAGATGAGGAAGTGGACAGATCCGACCAGAATTGCTGGCTCCTCACAATACAAACGCGAAAATGTACATTACAGATGAACTGCAGAGAAAATGTCCAATTTATCATCCCGGTCGAGACTAATTGGAAGCGGAGTGCAACGCGTGCAAAGCTTGACCATATGTTTATGTGTCTAATAAAGGTGCTGGCGATCTCAAAGCTCACATGGACACAGTAAAACATTACAAACAAAGCAGTGCGAGGCGAGAGTTTGATGGCAAAGTTGACCAAATTGATTGAAGAATGCAGCTATACAGAGAGAGAAAGAAAATAATTGAAAACTATTTTGATGCCTCAAAATGATGTTTTGGTTTGATAAGATGCTTATGATACAATCATAAGGATTATGTGTGTAATAAATTAGTTTAGTACACTAATTGCAACAAATCTGAAACTGCATAGTGCACTTTTAAATTAGTAACTTTGTGAGGTTACTGTTTTATAATTTACATTACATTGAAAAGATAAAGATATATTTTTTAAAGCTGGATTTTCTAATACAGAAGAGGTATTATTTAGAACATTACATCATATTTTTCTTGTTATTTATTTTGTCCAGTAAGACTTGAAAATATATATTATTTTGTCATAGGTTGATTTAGTTATTTTCTTGAGATTTGTCAGATAGATTACTTTAGGCATAATACAGCATGTTGAGTAACTTTGGTTATAGAGAGATATTATTTTGTTATATAAAATAATATAAACAATAATTTTATATCCATACAGAGGAGGTATACTTTAAATATATTATAATGATAAGGCATCTTTGAGTAAACTTTGATTAAGTATCTTGAGGCTGAAGGCAGAGTGTCCTCTTTTAAAAAAATCACAATATGGTCACCCTTGAAGTCGCATTATAATTCACTTAATAAAATAATTACTAGTCAGCCTCGACAAAAGTTAGTGACACGACTCACACCGCCGCCGCCAAAGTAAGGACTATGCTCTGTATCATCAATCAATGGTCAAATAAACATTTGATTAAGGAATATATATGCCTTTTTGTATTATTTATCTGTGTATCAGCAAAATGTATATATTTTATGTTAGACATTAAGGGAAATTAAGATTCTCAGATTTTTTATAAACCGCCGCTTATCAACTAACCGGTTAATCGGCAGGTGACGTATGTTGCTCAGTAGTTGCTGATGTCTGCTCAGGAGGTTTGAGTGTTTGCTCAGACCAAAAAATAATTAGAGGGAACATTGCTCTTAACCATTCTATTTTTTTCCACATAGGTAAAGGGTGGATCACCTGCTTTGGTTAGGGGGAGGGGGGCACGCGTCGTCTATTCCGGTGGAGTGCGCAATGAAATCGGTAAGCGACTGAAGATATGTGTAGTCCTCATTCCGCTAGGGAAGTAGTTTAGACGGGGTAGTTAGTGTTACCCAGTGTGATCCTAGTTAGGTGTTTAGAACCGACATTTATTATTTTTATGAATGTTAGATGTGGACATTAAATCGAATTGGTCAGGTTGTCATACTGCATAATGTGGCTGTTGAGTGTTGCACAGGGACATTGTTGAGTACTATAGGTGAGTGGCTATTTTGTAGGGCTTATTGAAGTCTGATTGGTGGGGTAGTATTGTGTGTTGCTACGGGAGTGTACTTTCTTTCATAACTGTATTCTGTGGTAGAGAGTAGAGCTATGGAGGTTTGTGATCAGGATATTGGTGTGTCGGATCTTGATGGTGTTGACTCTGCACTAGGTTCAGAACATACCAGTGTTACTTCTGCTGGTGACTTGAGCGCACTGAGCGCTGAGCTGCGTTTAGCCTGTCAGGAGGAGAGAGACAGGCAGGACTGAAAGGAGGAGAGAGACAGAGACAGAGAAGAGAGAAAGGAGGAGAGAGAATGGGAAGAGAGAAAGGAGGTGAGAGACAAGGAGGAGAGAGACAGAGAGAGGGACAAAGAGGAGAAGGCGGCTGATAGGGAATTTCAATTGGCGATGACGAAACTAGAGTTGGAGTGTGGTGACGCTAGACGTAGCGCCACTTCCTCTCCAGTACTTTCCGACTCCCAGGCACCCTTTGATATTAGCCAGCATATGTCCTTGGTTCCCCTTTTTCATGAGTCTGAAGTGGAGTTGTTTTTTACTGTGTTTGAACGCATCGCGCAGGCTCTGTGTTGGCCAGTGGGCATGTGGGCAATTATGTTGCAAGGCAGGCTCACAGAGAAGGCACAAAAAGCACATGCCGCGTTGTCGTTGGATGACAGCTTAAACTATGAGCGTGTGAAAAGCGCTGTCTTGCGTGTGTACAAACTGGTACCAGAAGCATACAGGCAGCATTTTCGCAACTGCCGTAAATCTCCTTCCCAAACCCATGTTGATTTCTCCCAGGAGGAGAGACTTAATTTTGATTGGTGGTGTTCTGCGTGTGAGGTAAAAGACTTTGCATCATTGAGTGAATTGGTACTTGTGGAGCAGTTCAAAGCCACCCTGCCAGTCGAAGCTGTGCTCTATTTACATGGGCAGGGGGTGTCGACACTTCGACAGGCTGCGATTTCGGCAGATGAGTTTGAATGGTCACGCAAACGTGTTTCTGTACGTCCTAATGTATGTGGTGGAGGTGGCTCATTCATGAGTGAGTCAGCATTTCAGCCACGCTCACCGCCGTCTAAAAGACCGGTGGTGTGCAATTATTGTAAGAAAACTGGCCATATGGTAAAAGGATGTCATACGCTGAGGAAGCGACAGGAGAAAAAAGGGTCAGCTCAGAAACCAAAAGGTGTGGGGTTGATTGGTACAGTGTCATGTTCTGACCAGAATAGCTCTCTGGAAAAAGAAAGTGATGGCTGTTTTAAACCCTTTCTGTTTGATGGTTGTGTGTCACTGTCGGGTGACATCTGTGACCAACGGAAGGTGAGAATACTCCGTGATACAGGTGGTTCTCAGTCATTCATCCTGGCTGATGTCTTACCGCTAAATGAAAACTCTTACTGTCAGTCTAGTGCGATGGTGAGAGGTATTGAAATGGGGTGTATGCGCGTGTCGTTGCATAAGGTGCATGTACAGTCAGATCTGATCACAGGTTGTTTTCCTGTCCCGGTTCGCCCATGTTTCCCTGTGGAGGGCGTTGAGTTTATCATGGGGAACGATATTGCTGGGGAGAGTGTGATCCCTGTGTTGGAGGTTGAAAATGCTCCATTGACTGACTTGTGTTGTGATGAATTGATTAATAATCACCCCAATGTTTTTTCTGCTTGTGTTGTCACCAAGGCACAGGTCAGGAAGCGAACTCAAGCTTTGACGTTGAGTGACTCTGTCGGTGGCGAGGCTCTCGCTGAGAACAGGGGGCCATCTATTGGAAAGATGGAAGAGGTTGCTGTAAGTAGCGTTCAGGGGAAGCTGGTAATTCCCAAATTTGCTAACGTATCACTACCACTGACTCGTCAAGCATTGATCACTGCTCAGCACAGTGATTCCTCCCTATCAAGTTGTTTTGCGGCAGTGGCCAGTGCTACTGCTAGTAGAAAACAGACTTTTGTGATAGAGGAGGGGGTGTTGCACACCTAGACCGGGTGTTGCAGACTTGAGGTCTGGAGAGGACTGGAATACAAAGCGTCAAATTGTGTTGCCAATGATATGTGGACATCACATGTAAATGTTGGCACATGACCATGTGTGGTCTGGCCATTTAGGTATTGCTAAAACTCGTAATAGTGGGGGCGCCAAATCAGGGGGTGCATCCGGCTCCCCTGCGCTCCATTCCGGACATGGGGGAACCTTTTGAACATGTATCTGTCATCTGCCTAAAACGAGAGCAGAAAATCAATACATGTTGACAATTATGTGTGGTTCCACCCGTTTCCCGGAGGCGATACCTCTGAGGAAAATTACTGTTCCGGCCGTTACCAAGGTTCTAATTTGACAGACACCATTTTGGATCCTGACAATGTTATTTTTGTGATGCCATTTTGTGGGGAGATGGGCGCTGTGATGGTGCCAGGGAAATGTGCTGATTTTTTGTTTCCCTGTTTGCTGTCCTGTTACGCGCAATGAGATGATTCTTTATTTTTCCCAGGAACTGTTTCCAGTTTGTTGTCTCCTGTTGACAGGTTGGTATCGGTGGAGCGGCCTATCAAAGTAAAGTTTGTTGTTGTTTTTTTCACAACATTCGGTGATCCACGTGTAGACCCTTAAAGGGCAACACAAAACAGTTTGAGGAATATTTCAAATAGTCCAAACTATTTGCGGACATGTTATTCTCTAGAGTTCTACACACCATGGGGAATTTTGTGGCTACATTTTCTGTTCCTGAACTGAGAACACTACCAGTCTACCATATGCCAAATACTGTGTTGGTGCAGTTTGTGGTTGGGGTGGGGCTGTGCCATTTGTTCTGTTTGTTATTAGGGATGCTAAACAGGAGTCAGAATTGTGTTTAGCCCTGCAGGTGTGTTTGCTTTGTCTCCCAGGGTAGGAGGCACTGGGCGTCCTCGTTGGCTAGGGGAGCCCTCGCTTCTGTCCGGGGGTAAATGAGGATATAGGATCATATGGAGAGATGAGTGTCAGGCACTACTTATGTGAGAGGTGCATTGTTGGTTTTGGGGTGTGATGTGCTTCATTGCTGAGAAAAGCCGTTTACAACTTGAATCGCAAGTTGCAGTACTGACAGCAATGTAAAGAGCTCTACCGGCCTGCGTGGACCAAATATATATTGTTGGCCACTTTAGGTTCATCACACTACACTGTGAGCTATATGGTTAGAGTGGTGATTCATCCTACACTCTAAGCATTAGGGTTAAAGTGGTGTTCATCCTACACTGTGAGCTACATGGTTAGAGTGGTGTTTCTTTGTTTATCCAGGTGAGCTTGGTTGTGTCTTATGGCACTTATGATTATGTGTGAGTTAGATGGTGAGATGGTTAGATCTCACCATGTTTTGAAACAGTGTGCATACAGTAGCCAGTATGTACTACATACAGTTTTCACGGTTTGATGAACTCGGCCTTTCATCATGCAGGCCTTGTTTGCCAAGATGAGGTGACATATAGCCTCCGGTGATCCTGTGGTTATGCCCAGGGACGGCCCGGTGCGGCTTCTAGGTTGCTTTGTTTATATGCCTTGGGGAAGTGCTGTGTGTCCATTTTTTTTTTTTTGAAATTTGACTCGATAGTGCGCTGGTGCTTGCTGCATCGGCGGGCTGGGTTTTGGATTATATATGCATTTCAGAATTCCCAGCATAATATTTTGGGTAGGGATTGGACCCTAATGGCCTAATGGACCCGCTGCATGTGGGTGACGTCACTGCGCGTCTATTTTACATACATGCATTGTTGTGCATATTGTTGTACATGTGCATAATTCAATTGTTGTGTTGTCTGATGTGTTTTCCAGTACGACCATCCTGGAGCACGGTGTTCGTGTTGGGAGTGCGAACTCCCTTGAAGCAATACGCATGTCAGTGTCCGGTGGCAATGGGGAGGTAGTGAGAGGAGAGGCTCTGTGCACCCTGGACGAGGGGCTAGCTGAGCCTAGCCATGGTCCCTGGAGCTCTCCTTGCCTTCTGGCTCCCAATGCTAATGTGTCTCTCCGTTTTCTGTACTACAGGAGGGTGAACGTAATAACGGTGCCTGAATTGTTCCAGTTGTCCAGGATGGGGCCCGTCATGGCCTTCGGGATAAGGAATGCACCGGCCACGTTCCGACGGCTGATGCGTCTGGTGTTGGGTGATGTGCCTAGGGGCATTGTGTGTGTTTTGGGTGAGGTGGTGGTCGACTGTGTGGGCCCAGGGCGGGGCCTGTGTGGTGCTGATGTGGCCGATTTGGTGGGTGATTTTGTGGAGGGGGATTTCTTTTTTTTTTTTTTTTTCTCCCTGGTATGTGGTACTAACCTCATGTTGGTAATAGGTAATAATGTTTTGCTAACCCTACAGGTTCGCTCTTATGGGGGAGGTGTGACGTACATGGGTACGTCGGTTGGTCATTACCATTATTACTGTATTTATGACACCATCTGAACATCAGGTTAGTATATGTAAATATGTTATGTTTTGGATGTGATGTGTGTGTGTGTGTGTGCATGATAGCTAATGCTGTCTCTTTTTCTCTATCAGGTGCCGCCCGTCCCTACACTGAAGAGTGCTGATTGCCTAATGGGTGACAGCTGATGGCAATCACCTCAAGAGGGACGGGTGGACAGATATACCAGACAGCACACACTCGTCCGGGCGCCTCATTCTGTCAATTGCCAGTGACCAGAGTGGAGTGGGGTTGCCATTGTTTTCCACTGTTGTGTGGATTGATCTTGTGTTGGCCATTGTTTCCACTGTTGTGTGGATTGATCTCGTGTTGGCCTTATTGTCACTATTGTGTGTTCTCATGTTCACACTACTTACCTGGTAGGCATTGTGTCTGTGTTGGTGTTGCTGCCAGGTAAGTGTATATATATATATATATATATATATATATATATATATATATATATATATATATATATATATATATATATATATATATATATATATATATATATATATATATATATATATATTGTGGCCTCTGTGCCACTTGCCACCTATGTGGAATTAGTTAATATATATATATCTATGTATTGGGCCTTCTGCCTTTTTGCCTCCCTTGTGTGGAGCTATAGTGTACAGTACATATTTCCACTCTTGTGTGGGTTTGTATGTGTAGTTGGCCTCTGGGCCTATTTTTTTTAGCATACTCTAGTATATTACCTGTGTTGGCTCCTGTGCTCAACTTCATTATAATTATCTTGTGTGTTCTCCCCTTACCCTTCTCCCTGTTTGTTAATTATTTGTGGGTTGTTTTTTCCCTTTGTTAAATACTCATATTACAGGTGGAGGTTTGGATTCCTGCCACGGATAATAAATATAATTTACCTTTTGAAAGCGCGTTTGTGTTGTTTTACTATCTGCCGGGACCTTGCTTTAAAAGCATCTACTGACGGGGTTGTTTTTGTTCATGTGCAGCCTGCCTCAGTTTCTATTCTATGTGGTCATTAGACCTTAGTACATGACAATATGCAACTAGACAGTCACTGGTGGAGACAGTTATATATGTAGGTAAACAGTTACTAGTGTAAACAGCCATATGTTCAGTTAGACAGTTACTAACAATCCTACACAGAACCTCTGATCTCAACAGGGATAATACAAGTATTTCTATTCTATTTTATTCTATTCTATTCTATTCTATATGAAATTCGTAGTAGTGCACATCAAAACACGGGAAGCCGATGAGATTTGGCTTCATACCAATCAAATCGCATTAAAAGCTAAACGTCATCATAGCCTTCGTTCTAGCTAGTTAAACTATGGATGGGGACGGGGATGTACTGATGTAGAGTTTCTGACAGGGGTGTAAAAAGTACCCAGAAATTATACTTAACCCTTTCACTGCCACACAACAGCAGGTTAACCCTTTCACTGCCACACTACAGAAGGTTAACCCTTTACTATCACACTACCGACGGTCAGGGCCGGACTGGGGAAATAATTCATACCGGGAGATATAGCGCGAAATATAGCCCCAATCAGGCCACTTTTTAAGCGGGGGGTCTGGGGGTCCCCCACCAGGAATTTTTTTGTTACAAAGACTTAATTTCCTGCATTCTGGTGAATTTTAGTGCATGTGGATCACAAACTAATGAGCCAACAATTGCGTAGTACAATGTAGGCCTACTGTTATGGACCTCAAATAAAACTGTTGTGGCACTAGCAATGCTACTCTCTCCACCTTCAAAAAGAAAAAAGCAAGAGCACAACATATTTTTCTATTTACTATTATAATACAGTTAACCACTCTCTCCTGTAAGGGCCTTTCTTTTTCTTTGTTTTATCCCTCTCTCCTCCACCCTTTCTCTTTCTTCCACTGTCCATCTTGACATCAACGTTAATTGACTTTCGCTCTACTGTATCTCTCCCAGTCCCTCACTACCTGGCTCACTGCCTGGCTGTTATTCTGCATCTGAGTGCCGTCTGCCATTCCATTCACCGCCTCCGCTGTCAATCAGTTGTATCGCCTGGTCCCGCCTCCACCAATCACAAGCGGCAGCACGGCTCCATTGTGTGTGTGTGTGTCCGCGTGAGTGAGAGAGTCAGATAGTTCTCCAACTCTGTCGCAGACAGTGAAATCCTGGTTGTTCCCCAGCTTGCCGCTCGGGAGCCGCTCGCGAGGCGCGCTCCCGCTCGCGGCCAGTGTGCCTACTATCGTCCGTTAACATGGGAGCGGAAGTGAAGAGGCAGCCGCCCGTCCGTCCGTCCGTGTTCATTCGTCAGCAGTGAGCCCATGCCGTAGTCTAACTATCGCGCCGCGCCGCCGCCACAACTAAAAACAATGGCCTGGCAAAAAAAAATATTATAATTATAATAAAAAAAAGATTTTTTTTTTTTTTTTTTTTATATATACTTTTTTTTTTTTAGATCTGTGCAGGCCAGGCCACCGGGAAAACTCGCGGTGCTCCCGATGGCCAGTCCGGGCCTGCCGACGGGTAGTGTGATAGTGTTAACATTCTGTAGTGTGGCAGTGAAAGTGTAGCTAAGGGGCTACACGACCCTGACTGTATTTAAAGGATAGGTTCGATAACTACTAAATATTAATTAGCCAGACATTAAATGTACACAAAATGGCGGACACTCTATTAACTGCGAGGGGACAGTGATACAAAGTTGAATAATCACTTTAATGTTAAAGCCAAAACATACATAGCATATAAACACAGATCTCCGGTTACTACTATAATATCAGTGCAACAATGTCCGAGGTAAGTATAGTCCTAAACTACTGGTACCTGACCGTTGGAGCTCTGAATGGAGTGAGACGGAGTGATCAGCACGGGGGGAGCAAGATGGTGGATGGAGACGATATTCTCTGGAGTTCCTACTCCAGAGAGCTGCAGACCAACGTGGGATAATCCTGTCATCGCTGGATAGGGGTCTCGTACGGACCTGGTTCCTGTATTCCAAACGCCCGATGGCAGGATTAATAGCTAATATTCCAAATGCCCGTTGGCATGGTCACTAGCTAGTTAGCCCTTTTATGTTAAGGCTAACCTGCATGTAGTCAGTAATAGTTAGTTGAATCCAGAACGCCGCTGGGTTCAGCCCAAAGTCTCTCAACGTTACCTTCTTATTTGCCCGTCTGCAAATCTATAGAGATTATTATTTACTTCACTTCGCTCCAACCAAGTCCCTTTTGCTCTTCCAATGATAGCTCGACAATATTATTGTTGTATCTAACTAGCAGTACAGCTCCCTATCAAGATACGTTGTGTGGTCTGTTTACTGCCACACACTATGCCCGGACATAGCCCCTTTCGTGACTTTCGGTTTGCAAGCCTGGGGCTTTTGTGACCGCAGTCACTTGCTTTTACGCCGCGATTAGCCAGTAAAGAAACGACCAAGCGTCATCGAGGGGCTCGGGGTGTGTCAAGAATACATCAGATCTGAATTTCAAAGATACCCAGCGTACAATATGGGTCTAACACAGCTTCACGATGGGGTCTGGAAGCTCGGAGTTGCTAATAAACAGTTTAAAACATTGTTACTCGATGAGTGGTATTTACAGACCGAACGTCCATCTCCGCTGTTGGTGTCACAGCACATGCGCACCAGGCAGCTAATGCCGCGTTCACGTTACGTGGGAAGAAGCGGAAGAACCAGAGGACATCTCGTTGCTATAACTAGGAAGCCTTCACGCTTTGACTCTATATATATCTATGGATGAAACGCCCACATCCATACTTCCGCAATTCGTGACGCGAAGTGGGAGATATCGGGGTCTATAAAAAAATCCCATATGTCCTAGTAGGAATTACCACTAGGAGGCTGACGTGAATGGTTTTTCCCAGTCGGAAGCTGGTTCTTCCGCTTCTTCCCACGTAACGTGAACGCGGCATTAGCTGCCTGTGCGCATGCGCTGTGACACCAACGGCGGAGATGGACGTTCGGTCTGTAAATACCACTCATCGAGTAACAATGTTTTAAACTGTATATTAGCAACTCCGAGCTTCCAGACCCCATCGTGAAGCTGTGTTAGACCCATATTGTACGCTGGGTATCTTTGAAATTCAGATCTGATGTATTCTTAATCTTGACACACCCCGAGCCCCTCGATGACGCTTGGTCGTTTCTTTACTGGCTAATCGCGGCGTAAAAGCAAGTGACTGCGGTCACAAAAGCCCCAGGCTTGCAAACCGAAAGTCACGAAAGGGGCTAGCCCGGACATGTTCTAAAACCCCCGCGCATGCGCTCACGCTGTCTACAGGTGCATGCGCGCGCGCCTACGGCGTTAGGAATGGAACATATGCAAAGAGGCGAATGATAAATACTGTTAGGTAAATAGACGACGTGAAATATATATCTTATATACATAAACAATATATAAGGTATACAAAATAATAAACGTGGACTTTATGTGTTAATCTGGACCTTCAGAACAGAAAGGGTTAAGTGAAAGTATCGTACTCAAGTAAAAGTCAGAGTATCTGGCTAAAAACACACTTGAGTAAAAGTTTTAAAGTTTCTACTTTTAAATGTACTAAAAAGTTAAAGTAAACACTTTTTTAATGCAAGGGAATTGACATTTACCGGGGCCAGTTTCGAATTGTGGCCTCCCGTAGGTGCTTTTTTAGAGCGGTTTTGAAGGTGGGTAGGGATTCACATGGAATGGAATTCATATGGAAACAGGTGTGTGTGACGACCAACCAGTGCCACTGCACAACAGAGCTTAAAAGTAATTGCAGCATACAATAGAATATGTTCTGTATGCACAAATAAATGAAAGAAAAACATTTGAAAATGAGACCCATTGTTTTGCATATTAACTTGACAGAAAGGTAAATTAGCAGATTATGTTTTGTTATTTGATGATTTGTTGATTGATTGACTGGTTGATTGATTAGCTTGATATGTTATTTCGGACAAATGGGGGCCGGGCTGCTTTTTGTTGCCAGTCCGCCCCTGGAGTTTCATGAAGCGTAAACAATAATAGACGCTCATAACGCGGTTGCATTAATAATAATAATAATAATAATAATCATAATTCATTGCATTTATAAAGCGCTTTTCAGGAACCCGAAGTCGCTGACATGGGGAAAACAGAGAAAACAAAAGGAACATAAGACCACAGGAAAACAGGGAAAACAGCATGACACAGAAAACATAAGGCCACAGTAACAAAGATCACAACAGGTTGGAGGGGGGGGGGGGTAGGGGTAGGGTTGGGGAAGGTTGAAGGCTAGGGCGACCAGGGGGGTTTTGAGGCGGAATTTGAAGGTGGAGAGTGTGGGGGAGTCTCTGATGTTCTGAGGGAGGGAGTTCCAGAGTCGGGGTGCAGTGCGTGAGAAGGCCCGATCACCAACAGTCCAGTCGTTTAAGAGGGAGGCAGTACGGAGGAGGACCGGAGCGAACGGGTGGCGGGGCGCTCTCCATGGTATGACGCATAGTAAATGTTCATTACGCACCTCCTTTTCATGGGCTCTCTACTAGTTTATCTCGTTACTTTGTTACAACAAGCATTTTTACTTTGGCTATAACACATTGGCAATTAACTTAATTATATATCTGCATTCGTACAGTATTATTATAGTGAGCGTTCCTCATAACGTTTCGCTTAGAGTGAAACCTGGATTGGTCAGTCGGATATGACAATATTTGCCACACAGCATGTATGATTGACAAACGATCGACAGATTGTTGTATCATGTATGAAAGTTAGCCAAAACAGGCGACTCTTAATGAGTGAATACCGACACATAATCATCCAAGTAATCCTAAAATCTGTCGTGCGTAATTAGAATATAATATAATAGATGCACTTTGTTAATCCCGAGAGGGAAAATCAGCACCACAGACGGCTCACAATAAACATTTAGGTAGTCAAAAAAAAGAAAAAGAAAAGAATAAGAATACACAGTTATTTTATGGGACCTAAAATTATGGGAAATTATGGGACATTCTCGCAGAAGGATACGTTACACGTTGGGAGTTCTTACCAAATAACTTTCAGTAATCCATTGTATATTAATCAGAATGGTATATATAAATGTAGGTCTTCACTCAGTATAAAGTGTATGATAATTGATGGCGGTGTGCGCTGTGGAACTCAGTTGGGTCGCGCTGTTGCGCTCAGACTGAAAGGCAGGTGCGGCTGCGGCGCGCAGCACACTGGGAGGATGCGCCCAGCGTTTCCTCGAGGGCAGGAGGGATTCTGTTGCGAGTCCACTGCCCTCTATATAAGAGCTTCCAAGATGCCACTGATCAGTCATTTATTCAGCTGCTGGTATCGCTTTTCAAGACATCGCTTCTGTCCTCATCCTTACCAACACAGTGTTGGCGAATGCTCCGCAGTATTTACGCGCTCGGCTGCCATCACTGTTCTCTCGTAGATCTGGTATGTAGAAGATTCGTCGCTTTGTTCCAACAACGAACTTCGATCGATGTGTTTTTCAAGACATGAAGTTGTTGAAAGAAAGGTCTCCAGACTCCAGCTCAAAGGATACTTGGTACAGGCAGTGTTTTAAAACGTTGCGTTTCACCTGCGGGCACTGCAGCGACGGCCCACCATCGGAGTCCTCCAACATGAAGTTGTGAATATGATAAAACAGGGAACAAAATGTATCTGACCTATTTTAAGACCTTCGCACAACAGGGATTGAAGTAAACTAGGTCACCATCACCTATACGTTGGACATGGACAATGGATATAAGACTTTCAGTAAACGGTGTGTCTTACACTGAGGCAGCAGACATCTCCACACCTGACGACCCCTTCACTGGACCCATCAGGTCCATCGCACCATGGAACTTCACCATCCTGGCCGTGTTGATGTTCGTGGTTTCATCAATGTCTCTGTGCGAAAATTTCATTGTAATGTTTGTCACTTTCAAGTTCAAACAACTCAGACAACCATTGAATTATATTATAGTTAATTTGGCTATCGCCGACTTTCTCGTTTCTCTCTCCGGTGGACTAATAAGTTTCCTAACAAATGCCAAGGGTTATTTCTTCCTTGGGACGTGGGCTTGCGTGTTGGAGGGCTTCGCTGTCACTTATTTCGGTAAGGACCACAGAGCACATCTCTGAATGCTGGTTTTGTAACTGCAGGTGTCAGTGTTGGCCTTTTTTACCTTCCAAAGTAGCGCAAGAGAAATTCATTGTTTGTAGAAAAAAGTGAAATGTACGAGACACTCGTGCTTATAGCCCTCTGCCCGCATTGCAATATGTTGAGCATCTAGACCCAATCCTAGCATCACTTTTTGGAAGATAGGGTAGAGTCGCAGGTTACAAGCTCCAGGGTAGTCGCAGGTTACAAGCTCCTACTGTATCTTCAAAATCGAGCTGGGATGCCAACCTTGCACCCCTAATTGGTTTGGGAGAATCTTATAGTGTGAATTCATTAATTTATTCACAGTTGAAATAATGCACAGTCTTCAATTTTACTTTGTCAGAGAAGACTGGGACATGGGATTAGTCAAAGGTGATTGATTGGTTGATTGAACATTTTATTAACAGATTGCAGAATGGGTACAATACAGTACAGCTCAATACACACAATTGTTAAGGAGATGCAGACCAGAGAAAGACTTTCGTCTTGTTTACATCAGGGTCCCCCATTTTCAATTCATCTTAACATAATATATGACATATGACAGACAGTACTGCTACATCTAGACATTTATGACATACCAGATTTACCAGGTGTCCACGTTCAAATGTATAGACAATTATAGTAAACTAAAAGGATGCTAGGACAGTATAGCCCATATTGTCATAACACGTTTTGGTGTAATAGCAGTGGTATTAACACATCATCTGGGCTGCATGAGTAATTATTGGACACTGATGGGGACATTAATAACCTTTAGTGGCCGCCGACCAGCCGTTCTAACAGCAGATTGTGCCCTCTGCAGTGGGACGGCATGAACAGTCTTATTTTTTCCCAGGCACTGTGGTGTATATAGCATAAAGTGGGTTACTCACTGCCCTGTCCTGACCACTATAGTCATTTCAGCTGTATTCAGTAATGTGTTGTTAGTTTGTGGTCACAGCACGAGGTATAGAGCTACGTATATAGTTTATGTAATGATGATTATCTCAGTGTCAATGCAGCATTTCGACTGAGAAGAAAATGCCATCTACTCTGATTCACATTTGACGGGACATCTGAAAGATCTTTGACTAGTGAGTCATAGCGAGATAAATTATCTCCTTTTGTAAACAGACAAACAGCCCACCATGGTTCCCCGTGGCAAATGTTAAGTTCACTGCCAGTAGTTTATACATGCTGTATATAGGCACGTTAGCGGCTTGAGGGAATGTGACAACTGTGTGAGTTGATGTGTGATATATAACCGGTGGTTCTGTGAGAATATTCTCACAGAAAAGTCAACTTTTAATTGGGATACAACAGGTGTTAACTTCGTTGGGGGTGGTGTTGTGTGATATAACCCAGTGGAATATTCTCACAGAAAAGGTAACTTTTAATTGTGATACAACAGGTGTTAACTTTGTTAGGGGGGGGGGGGGGGGGGGCAGTGCAAGGGTTAACCTTCTGTAGTGTGGTAGTGAAAGGGTTAACCGTATGTAGTATGGTAGTGAAAGGGTTAAGAATTCAGAGCTGTCTTTTGGAAGATGTCGCTTGAATCCCAAGCATGGGGCAGCGGTGGCCTGAAGGTTAGAGAAGCGGGTTTGTGACCAAAAGGTTGCTTTTTCGAATTTACTGAATTAATAACTCTCTCCTGTCCCTCAATACCAATAGAATTGAACTTAATCCCCAACTGCTCCAGTAGTGGAGTTGCTCAGTGGCCAACAGTGTCAGACTGTGGTTGTACTGGGCAGCTCCCACGTGTGAATGGAACTGTGTGAGTGTGAAGCAGGGCGTTGCTGAAAAACAGCATTCATGCTCAGAGAACCTACCCTGGTGAATAAAGGTTAAAACAAAATGATCTCACTACATCCATCCAGCTATCTGATATCAGGCTGATAGATTAGATTCGTTTAAAATGTATTGTCATCATCCAGCACAAGTATAGTACAAGGAAAAAAGATGTTTGGCATCCAACCAGAGTACAAATGTAACAGTAAAGTGCAATAGTAATATACAATGTATACGTGAAACTTGGTAAAAAACATATAAATTAGTACTACTGAGTAATAGTGCTAATCAGATGTATGTACAGAGTTGTAGTATTAATATGTACAGTGATACAGGTATAAAGACACTATGGTAGTAGTCATACTGGCCAGCAGTGTAACTAGTGAGAGTAGGTAAGGGATATGTAAAAATTATTATACAGTATGTAGGTATGTACATATAGATGTGGATTGATATATATATATACGGTAAGAATAAATATATATATACGGTATATACAGTATTATTGTACATGCTACCATACAGAGCCATATGGGTTATATGCAGATGTATACGTAGGTAATGGTATATAGAAGGTATATTCAGACAGATATGACTATATATATAAATGCAGTAAATATATATATATATATATATATATATATATATATATATATATATATATATATATATATATATATATATATATATATATATATATATAAATGTATATATATGGTATATACAGCACTATTGTACATGCTATCATACAGAGTTACTGTATATGGGTAGACTATAGTATGAGGTAGGTAGCCAGGCTAAAGCAGGGTTTTGGCATCAGATGATATACCCAATACTAAAAACCATATCAAGAGACATTTATAACATGGAAAACTTACATTTAGCCTAAATAAAAAATCCATGTCAGTGAAATATTTATTCTATTAGTATTCAGTACTGGCACAATAAGTAGAAATTTAAGACTCAGAATCGGTATCCACAGTATACAAAAAGTGCTATCAGTTAATTCCCAGTCCAACTGCTAGGAATTTGCCCTGTGTATTTTTCAATGACAACGTCCAAATCTGTCACATTCTGATCAGCAGAACCTTCAGAAGAGTAATGGTATAACAGAGTAGCCCTGCCTGAAGCCTAAAAAGCCCTCGGCCGGTGTGTGTGTGTGTGTTGGAGGGGGGGGGGGGGGGGATTCTTCCTTTGGCTGACTGATGCTTGGCCTCCCATGCAGGAGATCTGGGTTCAAATCCAGATGTGTTGCAGTGGTGCTGTGACTCAGATGGGTTTCAGAGGTCAAAGGGGGTCATGAGTCTAGCGGAGTAGCCTGATATAACCCCCCCCCCCCCCCCCCCCCCCCCCCCCCCCCCCCCCCCGCCCTGGCTGGGGTGGGTGGGGTTAGGGCTTAGGTGAATTGTTTTTCAGCTGACTGGTACATATTTCGCTTACTCAGATTTCAATCCAATGGCACCGGCACCCAGCTCCTGGAGAATGAGCTCTGAGTGTGTGTGTGTGTGTGTGTGTGTGTGTGTGTGTTTCCTTCAGGGATTGTGGCCCTGTGGTCCCTAGCTGTGCTGTCCTTTGAGCGCTTCTTCGTGATCTGCCGCCCCCTGGGGAACATCCGTCTGCGGTGGAAGCACAGTATGCTGGGCCTGGTGTTTGTCTGGACCTTCTCCTTCATCTGGACCTTCCCCCCGGTGCTGGGCTGGAACAGCTACACCGTCAGCAAGATCGGAACCACCTGCGAGCCCAACTGGTGAGATGCTGCTGGGCAGCAGACTGTATCAGCCGTTTATTTAAGCTTTGCACCGTGCAGTGACTCAGTGATAATAGTTATTATTGAACGTCGTTTAGTACACTATTTACAATATAGTGGTCTTGAATCAAAGCTGACCTAGTAACCTAGTATGTGCTGAATCGAGTAGCACTCACGCAGTGTTCCACAAACTGAGCCAAGCGGACTCTATACAGTTCACAAACATCCTGCACTATTTACACAAATCCACGTTGCTGTAATAATAATACACTTTTATATTGCACTTTTCAAAACATCCCAGTCGCTGTGAAGAGAAACACCAAATAAAAGTGCAGTCTAAAAAAAATTAAAAAGACAGCAATACAATCCCTTTACAGTATGAAATATAAATCAACATCACACTAAATGCAAGTAGAATAAGAACAGGCACAAGTCAAGAAAAAAAATAAAAGTCAGGATGGCTCTGACCTTGGCCCTTGGTGCCATCTGGGTAATTCTATTTAGCTGCCCTGATCAAAGTCGTGTGGACCGTTTGGCCCTGAAAGGGAGCCATATCTCAAAGGAAGTATAGGGGAGCGAACGGTTCAGACAACACAATTAAGGCGGCGCATTCATGGAGCCACATAGTAAATGGATGTCCTAATCCACCTCTGCCTGCACACAGCTTAGGCACTGTCAGAAAACATTTGGCTAACTGACTTCTCAGCAGGCGCCCGAGCAACACAGGTGTCTGTGTGTGTGTGTGTGTGTGTGTGTGTGTTGCTTATACTTTAAACCTTGTCTGCCTTTGACTTTCTTTCAATTCCTCTCCAATTCTAAACTATTGGCTGTGGCAGGCAGTAAGAAGAGAATGCTAATGAATAGTGGCCAGGGGAGGGTGGAGGTGCGACTGTCCGCCTGTCTCTTAGGGTTAGGTGCACATGTCCTCGTCTCATTGTTTTCAGTATCTCTCTCTCTCTTCTTTCCTCTCTCACAAACATATCATACTGGCACGTGTACACACACACACACACACACACACACACACACACGCATGCACGCACGCATGCACGCACGCATGCACACACACACACACACACACACACACACACACACACACACACACACACACACACACACACACACACACACACACACACACACACACACACACACACACACACACACACACACACACACACACACATGCAAACTACAGACACACAGGCAAGTTCAAATGAGGTTCTAAACAGGCCTCCCTCTGTCTCTCTCTCTCTGGCCAAACAAAAGCCTCTGAATGTGAGAATTACATTTCACATACACTCTGTGTATAGTGCTATTTTGGGAAGTGGGGAAGCTATTGACTCATGAAAAGTGGGAAACGTGTGTCAATAATACCAGTTGTCATCCGCTCTCTCTCTGAACAGGCACTCAACCAAGATTACGGATCGTGGCTACATCCTCACTTTCTTTGCCACCTGCTTCATTCTGCCTCTGGGAACCATCATTGTCTGCTACGGGAAGCTCCTACAGAAGCTGAGGAAGGTCAGTTAGT
Organism: Notolepis coatsorum; assembly: GCF_963971535.1. Taxonomy (NCBI): domain Eukaryota; kingdom Metazoa; phylum Chordata; class Actinopteri; order Aulopiformes; family Paralepididae; genus Notolepis; species Notolepis coatsorum. The sequence continues at coordinate 77,692,918 of NC_140173.1, forward strand.
GTTCTGGCGGGATATCCTGCAGACACCTGCGGTAGACACACAGGAAATTAATCTCCACATATAATCTAGTTAGATAGAGGGGGGTATCATGCACTTCTATATATAAATATACTTCTAACCAGACTTTCTAGATTGGAAAAAAGGTGAAAAAAATTATAGGCTATGTTAACACTTTAATCGCCGAAAACGAGTTTTCACGTCATTCAGAGCCATATTCATTCTGCCGAAGACGCCGTAACTCGTCTTTGATGTCAATATTTCAAAAATCTGTCATCGAAATCATATTTCCTTTCCGGAGCTCTGAGACACAGTGCTGATCTCCTCTCAACTCTCTAGCGGTTCAAGAGCGCCATCTGGTGGCCGATCGGCAGATCGCCAACCGGATATTAACCTTTGAACCAGTAGTACTCATCTAAATGTGGTCCGGCCACTCTCTATAGCTCCTGCGACTCCATCTTGAAACACTGGATAATAGATCGCTCGCCCTAACTCAATAACAACGTTATTTGGACGTATATACTATTATACAACCTGGAAATGGATCGGGCATTTCTACATCCCATAATCGAAAACGGTCTACTCCACGCTGATCGTCCAACGGCGCGAGGAACATACGGTAAGATTCAGCGTTATTTTCTAACGTATTCCATATAAACTGCTATGATGAACATATGACCCACTCTGGATGAATCATCTAACGCTGCCCACGGAATTATAAACGATCCCCCGCCCATCCGGTCATCATCAGATCATACGTAGATCATTCTAGAAGTACGTCCAGTTGAAATTTTTCATCTCGCGCCGATCGCTACCAAACTGTATTTCATCATCAATATAATGCATTTAGGGCTATAAATCACGTTCTGAAGAAAGCTGCAGAAAACGATAAAAACATACTTATACTTTAGACCATATTTTAGTATGAATATGTGAATGAAAAAGTTGAACGTTGCTACACCCTGAACAATACATATAGGACATTGAATGGGCCATAATAATGGCAATGTAGCATTAGAATTTAAAAAGTTATAGCCCTGCAAAGAAGGGGAACTTATCCATAGACAAATAGAGCTGGCGAGGGATGGTAAATTATGAATTTAACCCATGGCGATCAAAGTGTTAACAAGTTGTCAGAGTGTCCCATGTATCATTTATATGCAAATTAAGGACACGATTATTAAAAAAACGCAAAATAACTGTTTAATATATCTCAGCCAATATTGCAGATAACTGAACAAATGAGGTGTCTAGACCCATGTTTCGAGGGTCAAAGATCACAATAACACTATCCCTAGAGTGATCACATGTTTCTATGTAAGTAGCCTATGCAAATCTGTGCCGTCAATACAAAATAATCACATTTTTACTAGGGATGTCCGATATTATCGGCCTACCGATATTATCGGCCGATATCGGCATTAAAATGTGATATCGGAAAATATTGGTATCGGTTTTCAAAAAAAATTAAATTATATATTTTTTTTACATTTCTATAACCTTTATTTACCCAGGCAAGCAAGTAAGAACAAATTCTGATTTTATTTATTGTCAAAAGTATGCATAATGTTGTGTTAATTCCACAACAAGAGATATGTAATGTTAATTACCTGAAATTATAAAAAATGTTGGGGGGGGGAAACCCTGCATATATCGGTATCGGTTGATATCGGTATCGGAAATTAAGAGTTGGACAATATCGGTATATCGGTATCGGTAAAAAAGCCAATATCGAGCATGGAGTGTGTTATACGAATTAGATCAAGCCTAGGGGTGGTTGTTAGGCCCGAGGCGCAGCCGAGGGTCGTTAGACCCCCCTAGGCGTGATCTAATTCGTATAACACACGACTTCAAGTGATGTAATGCGTTTATACAATGGCCGAATTCACCCAACCTTATTGCTATACAATAAACACACAGTATTTGAAGCATAATGGAGATTTATTCACAAAACCATCCACAGAAAAAGTAGGTAAAAAAAAATGTTGCCTCCGTGTCTAGAAGCAGAGGGAAGTGCAGAGGGTCTGGGAGGTGCTACAAAGCATGCCATCTAACAACAAACTTCATATAAATCCCACGATTTATTATTGTTTTGACAATGGGTCATGACAAACCAATTACATAATCCAACTATGTGTAAACAACTAACATATTCCAGTTGACTGTATCTTTTTTTAATTATTCGTTACGAATATATCCATACTTCCATTGTGTCCGGCACATCCAGTGAAATCGCTTCGTGTGACAGTGTCCTTTTGAAGCTTATCAGTTTGTTTATGTGCCGATGGCGACCTCGGCATGCCCTGAGCTCTATCTCAGTCTGCTGCTGCAACACCCTCTGCCTGCCAGCGCTATTAAGATCTATAGATCTGTCTCAGTAGACGCGCTTAAAGCTCATCTCTATATATCAGTTATAAACCAAATGTACATTGAAAAACACTGATTTCTTTCATGGTGAAGTCAAGTGCTTTGAACAGGATAAACTTATAACTTATATTTGTTACAGTATATAAAAATACCGTTTTACTTTTGTGCAGTAACTGAAGCTGCCACCCCCCCCCCCCCCTTCCAACGTGCCTGATTGTTATGCATTTTACTCTGCCAATTGGCGACCCAATAAAAACGGGTCCGCGACCCAATTTTATTTTCTTTTTTAAGTCCGCAATTTTTATTTTGTTTCACAATGGGTCATGACAAACCAATTACATAATCCAACATATGTGTAATGAACTAACATATTCCAGTTGACTGTATCCTTTTTGGAGGATTCGTTCAAAGGCTATTCATACTTCCATTTGTCTATCTATGGCGGACTCATTCAGAAAAAATTATTCGGTTGTGGGAGGGATCTCGGGTCACGTGGAGTGTGTTATACGAAATAACAATGGCTAACTTGACTGTTTCAGCCAATCAGAATCAAGATATTTGCATGCCATTGTATAAAGCTATTTAACACTTATTTTAAAAATGTGGGGGCTATGGGGCATATATTTCCTTAGGGGGCATATCTATGAAACTTGGCAGGCTGATTCATAACATAAAATAAATAAGAAAATGTATTGGGAGTTTTCTTGAATTTGCGTTGCCATGGCAACAGTAGCCGATAAAGGCCCAAAGAAGAATAGCGGACAAAACTATATAACTACATGGTACTACAGGGTACTACAGGGTACTACATGATACTACATGGTACTACATGATACTACATGGTACTACATGGTACTACAGGGTACTACAGGGTACTACACAGGGTAATACAGGGTACTACATGGTACTATAGGGTACTACAGGGTACTACATGGTACTACATGGATACTACAGGGTACTACATGGCAATACATTGTACTACAGGGTACATGGCAATACAGGGTACTACATGGCACTACATTGTACTACAGGGTACATGGCAATACAGGGTACTACATGGCACTACATTTTACTACAGGGTACTACATGGCACTACATGGTAGAAGTAATACCCTAAGTGTGACTGACTAGATCCATCGGGCATATGTCTAAAAATTGAGACTATGTCACTTCACCTGAAGGGGCATATGACCGTTTATGGCTTCACCACTTTTTAGCTAAAAACAAATCCCGATTTCACTAATCCTATGCAAAAAACACCTATCCCATCCTTTACAATGATTGTTCAACTGCAAAAATGAGTAAATGTTATCAATTCACCATGACTTGTTGAGGAAATAATGGATTTTGAAGAGTAGAAGCAGGTGCAGAAATTTGCATTTTTTTGCTGTGGTGAAAAGAAGGAAGTTGCAGATCCCCAGGGTCTATCCTGATTGGTCAGATGGGATGGTGACAGCCTGACCTGTGCTGATTGGCTGATAGATTAAAGATCCCCCCCTCTCCCACCTGGCTAAATACAGTATATTGTATGGGGAAGTGGCCAACAATGGTTACTTGGCCGGTAAAAGGGTTAAGACTGGCACAGGCTTCTGGCCAATCAGCAAAGTTGTCAGGGGAAAAGGCCTGTACCTCATTGGCCGCTGCGGTTGTCAATCACACTCATGTTAAGAGGTTAGAGTGGAGAAACATGGTGAATGAAAACAATGCAGTACGGTGCCAATAAGGTACAAAAACTGCTTATTTTGCAATTCATAAAAACATACTGTATGCACAAGACTGTGGAAGTGTTAAAGGGGAACTATTTTACTATTTATTTCACAATTTGGGCACTTTTACACAATTCCTGTGAGTCTATGGAACACCTCTGTAATATATATATTTTTTTTATTCATTGTTTTGTATTTCTAATCAAGTCCTCAAAAACAGCATTTTTCTACCTCAAGATCTCGAGCCGTTTTGAGGCTGGGCTCCAACCACTGTGTGCAGCTCATCATGTACCTCGCCATTATCATGCAGCGGTGTCTTTCTGACATCACAAATCATCACATTTTCAAATGACTCAGTTCAGTGAGGGTGAATATTGTGAGAGGAGAATTGGAAGAATGCGCCAATATGAGAATTAGAGACATAGATCATATTAATATAAGTTCACATAGCTAGGAAACAATGCTAAACACTCAAAAAGGCCATTTATAAGATAGTTCCCCTTTAACAAGGAATCAAAAAAGCTTATCAGACGCTAGAGGGCGGTGACGTCAAGCGAGGCAACTTTCCCCTACTTCTGATCCACTACAAGGAGTTTTGACGAGTGCAGAAAGCTATTTCCTTGATCCAAATGGACGCCTTACAAGACGCAAATGGGTTTAATCGTCTGAGACTTTGATGGACCAGCTACAACTGGTTGAAACAAGGTAGTTATAATGTTTTTAATGTCGTAAAAAAATAACTACATTTACCACTAGGCAGCCTGTTGTTCAGTACAGCAGCGCTACTGGCTATATCGCTCTGGCTAACATTACCCCGCTAACGTTAGCATCTGTTAGTCTACTGTCGTGCATGTAAAAGAGTTTTGGGAACGAGTAAAATGTGTAGGTCCTCTTCTCACACCTGTGGGGCAAAACACTGCACACACACCATTTTAAATCGGGTGATGTTAGGAGTTTCGAGAATGCTGGCTAGCAAGCTACACGTCCCGGCATGTTGATACGATGGTAGCCCCTTTAGCTCCACTCGGTGCATCAGTGACGATAGCTATGAGCTAACTAACGCTACAAGCTCAAACACCTTATAACTACTACTATTGTCGTGTCCATAAGTTCCCTGGCATAATACTTGTGAGGACAAAGGTATACAAAGAGGAGAGAACTATTTTAAATCGGGTATTCATGCCGGCTGGCAAGCTAGACGTCAGGTATGTTGTTAGCACAATGGCTACCAAGCTAAGCTAAGCTACGGCGTCTGGCGTTGTGGACACAATATGTACAGCGACGCAATGATTTACATTATTACAAATATGGTAACGTGGTTGTGGCTTCTACAAATAGTGGTTGGCTTTGGAGATGGATGGCTATGATCACGGAGCAATAGTGTTAGGTGAAACAGATACATTTTCATTCATCACTCCTCGGCTAGTAGTAGCAAGGCTCTCTGCTTCGTGCCACTAGCTGTGTGTGTGACTCTCAGAGCCCCTCGCCCTGCCACTACTGCTGCCCCCTGCTGTCCTGTACCCAGCGTGACACACGCACGCTATGAAAACCATGGATTGAAATATGCATGTGCATGGAGGCTGTGGTTTAGTCGACAAAATGTTTGATAAAAACGCTAAAACTGGGTCAATTTCGGAAAAAAAAATTCTCTTCATGAAAGTCAGCGTTGGCCTAGTCACATTGTTTATTGAACAAAAATACAACCTGCAAGTTGGCCTTTAATGATTAAAATATTTTTTTTTACTTTGACTTAAAGAATGCTTGTGCCATCTTTTTGTCACTGGTGTTACCTCAAGTTCAAGTTCAAGTTCTCAAGTTCTTTAATAGTTGTCATACAGAAGTACAGAATACTTTCATACAAAATGCTTCTTACTGTTACGCTCCAGAGACTGTGCTAGACAAGATAGTATCAAATAACATAATAACATAATATAGCATGAATTTAGAAGAAGAAAATGAGGTCACAGTGTTCGGTATAGACATATGTACAATGTTCTGAGTTACCATATAATATACAATACACAATACTATGCAGTGTACTAATGTACAGTACTATCTAGTGCAAAGCAGAAATGGGATGAGGTACAATTTTAGGTACAATTTACAGTAAGGTGTACGAGTTGTAGTGCAATCCTTCATCCACCTCATACCGTTTACCTCATACAATATTAAAGTATTTTTAGAAATATTTTTTTCACAATCTATTCTGCACATATAGTCAGAGGCACAGTAGGATAATGATAATGCAAAACATTTGGAGATTATGTATTTATTTATTTTAATCAGATTTGTGAAAAGTGTGATTGTGTGACGTTTGCTTATTAACACCATCATATCTTTGCTATAATAATAACAATATTTGAAGGACAGTCATACACATTTAATGATAGTATCCTTAACATACTAACTCTTGAATGAAGCAAAGGTCAATTGATATAAAATCATTTACAAGTCAAATGTGACACTTTTGATTTCATATGACCCAAAAAAAACACGTTAACACCAGTGACACAATAAAACACCAGTGACACAAAGAACACTAAAGATTGTTTTATTCAATATCAATTACTTATTTGAGATAGAAAATGGTGTATTTAGTACAAAACCAAAGATTATCACTGACATTAAGTCAAATAACTTTAGTTATTTATATATATTTATTTTATATATATTTATTTATATAATTTATATTTATATTTAGTTGTGATCATGAATGAGTTATATTGTATGTATAACAACTTCTTTAAAAGCTTTTACTAAAGCTTATTTACACAAGATAGTCACTGGTGTTACTGGTCGTCACTGGTGTTACCATGAAGAGCAGTAACACCAGTGACGGTAACACCAGTGACCATTTTCATGAAATCTGTATTTTACAAAATGGCAGCTACAGTACCTCAAACCACATGTTGCTAATCATGCTAAACTCACTAAAATATGTAATTTAATCCATTTGTATTGATTATTGAGTATTGATATCTTCTTAAAAAATAGGCCATAACAATGACTCTAGCTAAATGTCTCGTATGAAATTATGAGATAAATGAGAACATTTCCAACATTTGAAAAAAGACAGCAGACTGACAATGTACCTTTCTTCACAGTTCTTCAGGAAGTAGGACATAGGAAGTAGGAAGTGATGTCACAAGTCTTTGGATTTCTTCAGAATAGGAATTTTTGTTAAGCGGTAACACCAGTGACATGACACCAGGGGACAGCTATTTCCATTATATTATTTATAATATTTAGTTGGTATTTAATTTTTTTATGTTACCCACTTCATACATAGTGATAGTGGTGTAATACATTCTTGCATTTAAAATGGGAGAGAAATATATTTGTAAACTCTAAATATGCCCCTAAACTCCAATACATGACATCGGGGACAAGCACTTTTCTTCAATTGAATTTCATATAATTGATTAAAAACAAATATTGCCCAATTCTTACCTCAAATAGGTATAATTGTTCAAAGAACATTTTACATTATTCAAATATATAAATTAAATGTGACTACAAAGTCTGTTTAAAGTGTATGCTTTCTGCAATGGCTGGGGACAGAAAAGTGTGCGTTTCTGTAGAATGACTCAGTATACAGTACAGCATGCAGTCCTGATTTTAAATGAAATATATACATTTTCAACAACGAATCGCGAGTCACGAGTATTGTATGACATCATCTCATCGTTTGCCACTCGCGCCCCCAGGTGTCTCACGGTCGTCTAGGCAACGCCAGGAAGCCGGAGCGGGAGGTGACTCGTATGGTGGTGGTGATGATCGTAGCGTTCATGGTGGGCTGGGCGCCGTACGCGGCCTTCTCCATCGTGGTCACGGCCTGTCCGACCATCTACCTGGACCCGCGGCTGGCGGCTATCCCTGCCTTCTTCTCCAAGACAGCTACCGTCTACAACCCCATCATATACGTCTTCATGAACAGACAGGTAAGCCTACACACTTCCTTTCACTCCCTCAACTGACCAGAACTCCATTAGTCAAGTCAAGTCAAGTCAACTTTATTTATAAAGCACGTTTAAAAACAACAGAGTTGACCAAAGTGTTGCACAAGGCCTTATAAATAATAACACATTCAAATACGGTAAAGCAGGCATACAAAGATCAGTACATAGAAGAGACATATACACTATATACAAGCAGCACAAGACCCATTAAGAAGAGTAACATGCTAGTGAATAGTATGTTTTAAGCCGAGACTTGAAAGAATCGACGGATGGGGTGAGTCTGATGGAGGAGGGAAGGCTATTCCATAGTCTAGGGGCTGTAACTGTGAAAGCACAGTCGCCTCTGAGTTTGAGTGTTGAGCGCAGTGCGGTCAGGAGGCCCAGGTCAGACGACCTGAGAGACCTGGAGGTAGTGTGGAATACTTGCAGACTGTGCGTATTAATGGAACGTATTGCACTATGGGTTGTCACTGATATTATCACAATACACGTTAAGACAAAAGGGGAATAATATTCCCTGACTCTATCTGCAACAGAGATGATAATACAGCTTGGGGCCAGCTGCTCGGCATAGAATTCCAGCATGAAACTATAGTGTAGCCTGTAGGGCTGACCTCGACTAGTCGAATAGTCGACTAATCGATCGAAAGGAGCCGTAGTCGACTGCCAGCCTCTTAGTCGAATACCAAAAAGAAAAAGAAAAATAATAACAATAAAGGATAATATATATATATATATATATATATATATATATATTTATCATTCTTTCCAAAAGCAAAGAGGCCTAGAAGTGTGGCGCTCATACCGGAGAGGCTAACTGCCTAAGAAAACGGGCACAGAGGCAGCCGGCAGACACTGAAAGAGGATTTCACCTAGACAAATATCAAGATGTATCCATCAGTGGACCAATTGCATGCTTTCGCAGAGGACAAGAAGCCTTCAGTCGACTCCTTCAGACATTAAGCACCCCCCACAGTCCAAATGGAATGATAATTAAAAGAACAAATTTTTATATTATTATTATAATTGTTTTTATATACAAATCCTTAGTCGGGGACAGGCCTAGTAGCCTGAATCAAGCCTGGATCGGATGGCTGGCTAAACTCACTACACTGACAGACGTATCACCACTTGTATGTGACACATGAAAGCTGCCGTGGAAAACCTCAGCTGACAGCTTTTCCCTCTGTTGTTGTTGGTGTTAGCTTGTCTCTCAATAATGCATGCTGTGTGAATAAATGAAATGTGAAATCCAGAATATACAATTATCCAACCCGGGGTCTGTTAAAAATACATCAGCCTCTGGTGTATGTATCTGCCATCACCACCCTGCTTTGTAATCATGAGGGTATCTTTTGTGGTTTTACACGTGTTCTTGATTGCCTTCGCTTGACTCCATTTTCTCAAACTCTGCTCATTTCAGATTATTAATTTGTTCTGTGCTTATGCCTGGGATATAATACCCTAAAGCCCTTTAATCAAACCCTTTACCCAAACATCGATTCTAAACTTGACACACGTAATTGAAGCCACTCCATAAAAAACAGACCTAATGAGAAGACAAAAACAAAAGATAGGAGAGGTAATACTTTAGTCAAGTCAAGTCAAGTCAAGAGTTTTAATTGTCACGGCATACAGGTATACAATGAAATGCGGGTGGTCTTGCCCGCAACGATGTGCAATACAGTGGTACATATAATAGAATCAAAGAAGAAACAACATTGTGCAGTAACAGATAGCAGGTAACATGGAGTGACATCTCGGTATCTGTACATAGTTATTTACAGCGCATGTGTGACATGCTAGTTAGCTTTGGTAGTGCAATACACTGTTCCTGTTATTCTAATTTAAAGTGTCCTTTCCTTTGGCCATAAGTGTGCGTGTGTGCGACATGAGTGTGTGCCCGCTCATGTTAAAGTGTTAAGTGGCTGCTCGTGTGTGAGCGTGCACAGTGTGCGTGTCGTGTGTGTGTTCATGTGTGCTTGTGTGTGGACAGTTCAATGTTCTGAGCACTCAATGTACATTGTTCATGGCTCTGATGGCCTGGGGGAAGAAGCTGAGCCTAAGCCGCTCTGTCCTAGTAGCTAGGATTTGCAGGCGTCTGCCTGACCTCAGCAGCTGAAACAGGCTGTTATTGGGGTGGTGAGGGTCTTTCATTATCCTGCAGGCTCTGGATTTGCACCTCTTGTTGTATAGAACCTGCAGGGGGGGTAGTGCAATACCCGTGGTACGCTCGGCTGAGCGCACCACTTTCTGTAGGGCCTTCTTGTCCTGTGCCGTGCTGTTTCCATACCAGGCAGTGATGTTTCCGGTCAGGATGCTCTCTACAGCTCCTGAGTAGAAGGACTGGAGTATCTTCCCCGATACTCTGAACTTCCTTAACTGTCTCAGGTGGTAGAGACGCTGCTTCGCCTTCTTTACTACTGTGCCTATGTGTGTTGACCATGTCAGGTTCTCTGAGATGTGGACCCCCAGGTACTTGAAGCTGCTCACCCTGTCCTTAATTAATTAATTAATGCTTAATTAATATGGTTTGTCTCTCTTATTTGATTTATGTGAATTTTATAAACGTTGTTTGTCTGAGTAAAGCAGATAGGTCTATTTCAGAACTTAGTACATACATGTCCCTATCCCAACTAATTTTGCCACAAATCATTCAGTATTATTGCACATGATAATATACGATCTGAAAATATAGCTCAAATAACATTTTAGGAAACAGGCCTGCAACTTTAGTACCTGCTGAAGAGTCCTGCCTTCCAATGGCTATATAGATTAACTCTATACTGAGGGTACTATTATATAATCAGTTCGCTGATTAATTTGTGACAGCCATTGACCAAAATAACTATTACCAGAGGTGTGGACTCAAGTCACATGACTTGGACTCAAGTCAGACTCAAGTCACAAATTTGACAAAATCATAAAAGACCTACAACTGGACTTTGACTTTAACATCAATGACTCGTGACTTCACTCGGACTTGAGCCTTATGACTTGAAAGACTTGGTGCTCTCCCCAAGCCCAAAATGTGGAAAGTGTGGAAAGTGTGGAAAGTGAATCAATTGCCAGCCGCCAATCAAGCTGCGTGAGCAGAGAAGGAAGTTGTGTGTCAGAATCATCTAAATTGAATATGCTATTACTCTGTTGGCTTAAAAACGTCATATACTACTAACTAATACTCAGTTGGCTTTAACATTTTGAAATGGCATTACATTTGTAAAGAACATATTAGGACTTGTTTACGACTCAAAACCCAACATCTCAGACGTGTAACTTGCCTGTCTTGACTTGGGACTTGACTTGGAACTTGAGTTTGAAGACTTACTTGGGACTTGCAAAACAATGATTTGGTCCCACCTCTGACTATTACCGTCATGTGTGGCCAGTATATACAGTATACACGGTCAAGACCAGTTGTTACAAACACGACCCGATTTGAGATTTGGCAGGGTTCAAATAAAGTGATCCATTTTCAGATAGGAGATCAGAGAAGTCACACTGATACAGTACTAAATACATGTATGTCATGTATGTCCCTATGCCATAAATGTCATGTATGTTGTGTATGTCATAAACGTCACTATGAATTGAAAATGGGGGACCCTGATGTAAACAAGACAAACGTCTTTCTCTGGTCTGCATCCCCTTAACAATTGTGTGTATTGAGCCGTACTGTATTGTACCCATTCTGCAATCTGTTAAATAAAGTTTTCATTCATTCATTCATTCATTCATTCATTCATTCATTCATTCATTCATTCATTCATTCATTCATTCATTCATTCATTCATAGCTTGGCACAGCAGGACCAGTGGGCAGATGCAGGCAGGAGAGGGTTTGCTCCCCCCTTGTCGGGGGAAACCACATGCATTGATTGATTGATTGATTGATTGAAAACGTTATTAACAGATTGCAGAATGGGTACAATACAGTACATCTCAATACACACAATTGTTAAGGGGATGCAATCAATCAATAAATCAATCAATCAATCAAATTTATGTATATAGCACATTTAAACATGACACTTGTCAACCAAAGTGCTTCACAAAGGATGCTTGGTTCATACACATACAGGGTGAGCAGCTTCAAGTACCTGGGGGTCCACATCTCAGAGAACCTGACATGGTCAACACACATAGGCACAGTAGTAAAGAAGGCGAAGCAGCGTCTCTACCACCTGAGACAGTTAAGGAAGTTCACTTAATTAATTAATTAATGCTTAATTAATATGGTTTGTCTCTCTTATTTGATTTATGTGAATTTTATAAACGTTGTTTGTCTGAGTAAAGCAGATAGGTCTATTTCAGAACTTAGTACATACATGTCCCTATCCCAACTAATTTTGCCACAAATCATTCAGTATTATTGCACATGATAATATACGATCTGAAAATATAGCTCAAATAACATTTTAGGAAACAGGCCTGCAACTTTAGTACCTGCTGAAGAGTCCTGCCTTCCAATGGCTATATAGATTAACTCTATACTGAGGGTACTATTATATAATCAGTTCGCTGATTAATTTGTGACAGCCATTGACCAAAATAACTATTACCAGAGGTGTGGACTCAAGTCACATGACTTGGACTCAAGTCAGACTCAAGTCACAAATTTGACAAAATCATAAAAGACCTACAACTGGACTTTGACTTTAACATCAATGACTCGTGACTTCACTCGGACTTGAGCCTTATGACTTGAAAGACTTGGTGCTCTCCCCAAGCCCAAAATGTGGAAAGTGTGGAAAGTGTGGAAAGTGAATCAATTGCCAGCCGCCAATCAAGCTGCGTGAGCAGAGAAGGAAGTTGTGTGTCAGAATCATCTAAATTGAATATGCTATTACTCTGTTGGCTTAAAAACGTCATATACTACTAACTAATACTCAGTTGGCTTTAACATTTTGAAATGGCATTACATTTGTAAAGAACATATTAGGACTTGTTTACGACTCAAAACCCAACATCTCAGACGTGTAACTTGCCTGTCTTGACTTGGGACTTGACTTGGAACTTGAGTTTGAAGACTTACTTGGGACTTGCAAAACAATGATTTGGTCCCACCTCTGACTATTACCGTCATGTGTGGCCAGTATATACAGTATACACGGTCAAGACCAGTTGTTACAAACACGACCCGATTTGAGATTTGGCAGGGTTCAAATAAAGTGATCCATTTTCAGATAGGAGATCAGAGAAGTCACACTGATACAGTACTAAATACATGTATGTCATGTATGTCCCTATGCCATAAATGTCATGTATGTTGTGTATGTCATAAACGTCACTATGAATTGAAAATGGGGGACCCTGATGTAAACAAGACAAACGTCTTTCTCTGGTCTGCATCCCCTTAACAATTGTGTGTATTGAGCCGTACTGTATTGTACCCATTCTGCAATCTGTTAAATAAAGTTTTCATTCATTCATTCATTCATTCATTCATTCATTCATTCATTCATTCATTCATTCATTCATTCATTCATTCATTCATTCATAGCTTGGCACAGCAGGACCAGTGGGCAGATGCAGGCAGGAGAGGGTTTGCTCCCCCCTTGTCGGGGGAAACCACATGCATTGATTGATTGATTGATTGATTGAAAACGTTATTAACAGATTGCAGAATGGGTACAATACAGTACATCTCAATACACACAATTGTTAAGGGGATGCAATCAATCAATAAATCAATCAATCAATCAATCAAATTTATGTATATAGCACATTTAAACATGACACTTGTCAACCAAAGTGCTTCACAAAGGATGCTTGGTTCATACACATACAGCTCATTATAGTAATATTCCACAATTATTACATTGATAGTAATAATGGCACACAGTCATAAATTCACCAACATGCGCATTTGTTATACATGCAGGACTCTTTGAGACAGACGTATGCGTATTACCGCTGCCATGTGTTCATCAGGACATATATGACATACATGACATACAGATAGACAGTACTGCTACATCCATACATTTATGACATACCAGATTTGCAAATACAGTACTGTTTGTGATACAAAAAGAGTCCAGAAAAGGGAGTATATACATTTGACGTAAAAACTGTACATTGGAGGAGGTTGGGTGGGGTTGTGTGGGGGGGGTGGGGTTGGGTAGGGAGGGGTTGGGGGGGGGGGAAACACTGTACAACTGTACAAGCAAAACTGTATATTGGGATATTGACAATCATACTAGGTCATTTACATTGGAGGGGGTTGGGGGGGGGGACACTGTACAAACAAGCAAAACTGTACATTGGGGGGGGGGGGGACCACTGTACAAACAGGCAAAACTGTACATTGTAATATTGACAAAACCATACTAGGTAAATTACTGTACATTGGAGGGGGTTGGGTTAGGACATTTACAGGGGCCAGTTTCGAATTACAGTCTCCCGTAGGTGTTCCTTGAGAGTGGTTTTGAAAGTGGGTAGTGATTCACATTCCTTTACAGCTTTGGGTAGGGCGTTCCACATTGATGTGTCATAATTGCGAAACGTGTTTAGTCCCTTGTTTGAGCCGAATCTGGGTTTAACATGATTTGTGGAGCTCCCTCTGGTGTTGTGATCGTGGTATTCACTGACCTTTGGGAAGTATTTTGACATGTACATGGGTACCTTGGTTGTGTAGTGTATCTTGTAGACCAGGCCCATTGCAAGTTGCTGTACTCTGTCGTCTACTCTAAGCCATCCTAGTTTGTCAAAGTGGGCAGGGGTGAGGTGGGTTCTAGGAGTAAGGTCAAGCAGTAGTCTGACCAGTTTGTTTTGAGTCTGTCATGTCAGTCTGATTGCCATAGTTTTATACTTGGCTTGCTGTGTAGAAAATGGGTCAGTTAGTGTCACCACTAACAGCTAGTAGAGAAGTAGCTGTAAATTAGTAGGTACATCCTGGATTGAGTTGATGTCCCACTACGTAGTAGTAATAGTAATAGTAATAATAATAGTAATAATAATAATAATAATAATAATAATAATAATAATATTTATATAGTGCTTTTGAGGTCACCAACGGGGCTATTCTATTCTGATTAATCAGACTCTAATCTTCTAATCTACTCTGCGTTGTGTCTATTCCTTAAAAGCCCTATTGTACTTTAAAAAACCAGGAAATGGTTTACAAGGCAATCAGCAAAAAGACGGCGGTTTGAAGAAAGAGTCAGCGAGAAGATTTAATGTAAGGATCCGGTTTTAATGGGATCCCAAAGTCAATTACAAACAAAAGATTTGAATGAAAGAACAATGCAATGATTTCTAATGGTTGCACTCTCTATGCCGAGGGATCATTAGAAATCAGACTAAAATTCACTTTAAACTAAAAAGCATCTCTCTCGGCTCCTTCTCGTTGGTTCGATGGTGTTCGTCTCAATGCGTCGCCTGTCCTTTCGTCCAGTAGGGGGAAGAAGATTGTGTTGCTCCGTGTTGTTTGTTGTTTTGTGTCTCTCTCTCGCTCTGAACCGCTTCCTTTAAAGACTAAACTCCTCCCCCTAGAATACGCTAGACTTTACGTCAGGAAGGGCGGACCTTTCTATGAGAGAGAGAGCTTCCAATTGGAGGACCAATGTTTGTTGCCGTTTTTAGCCTACCCACACTTTTGATTGGCTGAATTTAGGTAACAGCCTTTTTGAGTAGGCCTATACCGGAATTTCCTTTTAAGGTATTACTCAACTGTACTTTAACAGCTGCAGTTGGCAGTTGGCAGTTGGGGGGAAGTAAATCACGATAAGGCTTAAGGGTCTGGTGTCACCCCCATTGTTTCAGCCAGCCAAAAGTCTCCTGTAAATATCGGGGTTGGGTGTCACCGGCCATTCCTTTGTTTAAGTGGAGATGGTCAACAAGCCATTTCTATAGTCTATTGTCGTTGAGTTTCGGCCTGTTGTTGTGTTCTATGTGTCACTATGTTGTGTCACTATGTGCTAATCCAAACTATATCCCCTCCCCTCCGCCTCTGCAGGAGAAGGGTGGAGACCCTCGTGGACTAGAATGTATGCTGTAATGCTTTACCCTGTTCACCAACGATGCCTGGCGGACGACAGCTCCTGTACATGTATACATTTCGCTTGGGAATCTACCACAGGTCCCCGGTTTGGGGATTCTATATCCCCAATATTCTTGTTAGTATTTTCTCAATCAAACTGTTCGTACATTGTACAAATACCTTAACCTTTTAACTGTTTAGCCAAATCACATAAAAACCAAATATTTAAAGAATCCTTCTAACGCACAGTTCATATTTGTTAGTGCCAAAATGCTTTCAACACCCGCGTTAGTTCACTCACACAATTAACGATTATCAGTTAGTTGAAGTTGACCCAATTTTATGTTCACTCACACAGTTAATGATTATCAGTTAGTTGACGTTGACCCAAAGTTATTCAAAGTTGACTTCCGTCTAGGTCCGTCTCTTTATACAAAAAGAACATCGGACCAATTACCAGCTTTTTGCTATACTTATGTGTTAACCAAACACGTCTGTTTTGTGCGGCTAACTCTGAAAGAAAAGACTATTGCATCGCATTAAAATTAAACATTTCTAAGAAAGGAGAGAGCTCAAAATCAAAAATCAAAAATATATACACGCTCTCTCCATGGACTTATCATTTAGCTTCTCCTCACACTTTTTCCTATGTGTACCTTAGAGGTTTCTTAATAACTCGTTGCGGTCGAACTTGTTGCGGTCGAGGATCTCTTTCCGGGCTTGTGCTAAGCACGGTTCCCTCCGGTCCTTTTGGTACCCCATCCAAGTCCACAGAGGAGAAATCATTATGTTCCAATTCATAATCCTCTCCTCTGTCTGGCTCCTGTAGGAATCCCTCATCCCCTACCGGTGGCCAATCGTGTTGCCCTCTGTCTGGTTCCCCATAATCGTTCGCATCTTCTTCTTCGTTTAGGGGTTGCGCCGCGCCGGTTTCATCGTCCGCATCCTCTCCTTTGTTTAGCGGTTGCGCCGCCCCGGTTTCTTGCTCAAGGGCCCGTGGTTCAGATTCCCATTATTGGCCCATATCTACAGATTTTACGCAATGCGAAATATGAAACCACATCGGTGATCCTTCAACCTGTAAAGCCCTTTCGGTGGCTCGGACGACTTTGTATGGCCCTTCCCGTCGCGCGCCATACCATTTACGCCTAAATACTTTAACATAAACGTAGTCGCCCGGTATGATTTGAGGTGTACTCGGCCTATTCACCTCCTCCCCGGTTTCATGCTCCTGTCTACTGGAGACATGATCCAGAATATTTTTGTGGATCTTTGACATGTATTTCACGTACTCGCGCATATCATTGTCCAGGATGTCCAAACTTGGACCTTTGCCTGTTGCACGCAAGCCTGGTACTACCATGCAACGACCTAACATCATTTTGTGCGGTGTCAAACGCAGACCGCGAATTTCGCTCGACCGACACGCCATCAATGCTAATGCGGGAGCGTTTAGCCAATTCAAACCTGTGTGTTGACAGATCTTAACCAATTTGTTTTTTAGTGTCCCGTTCATGCGTTCCACCAACCCCTGGCTCTGCGGATGATAAACGGCCCCCAATCGCTGTTTTACGCCTAAATGTTGGAGTATTAAACGTACAGTTTTGTCGACAAATTCTTTTCCATTGTCCGAACTGATTCTGTCCATTATTCCGAAACGGGGACACACCTCTTGGCATAAGAACTTGGCCACTGATGCTGCATCCTTGTGCCGGGTGGCGCACGCCTCCACCCACCTTGAAAAACGACAGACAACAACAAGAATATATCTCTTCTGATTAATTGGTTTAATCATGTCAATGTAATCAATTACAAGGTCTCGCATTGGGCCATTGGGCGTGGGGATATGCCCTGGTGACACACTAATCCCCTTACGTATATTATTTTTCAAACATACCGTACATCTCTGTATCACATGATCAATTTGACTGGTTAAATCTGGCGCCCAAAAGCCATATTCTCTGATTTTTCTCCTTACCTCTCCCCGATGAGCATGACAGAAGTCATGCGCCGTGTGGATCAGCAGTCCGACCAGGCCAGCAGGAGCCACCACAAATCCACCGTGGCTGCGCCATAAACCTAAATCATCCTGACTAGCCCCCCTGGTTATCCAGAGGTTCCTTTCTACCTGACTAGCCTCCTCCTGGAAAGTCAAAACATCCTTGTAAGTTATCTTGTCCTCTAACTCAACCTCGTGTGTGATAACCAAGACCTTACCTGCCCTGTCAGCGCCTGTCACTTCCTTGGCAGCTTCATCTGCTCTTTTGTTTCCTCGAGTTATTTTGGACTCGTCTGACTGATGAGCAGCACACTTGATTATTGCAATCTGCTTTGGTTTCATAATTGCTTCTAACAACTGTTTAATCTGACTACAATGTTTTATGGCGCTTCCATCGGCTTTCTTGAATCCTCTCCCTTTCCACACCGTGCCAAATAAGAATGCTGTTCCGTGTGCATATGCCGAGTCGGTATGAATATTTACAGTTCTGCCCTCTGCCATTATACATGCTTCCGTCAGTGCGACCAATTCTGCTAGCTGGGCTGAGCGGGGTTGTGCTAAAGCTTCAGCCTTTTCTACCACAAACCCTTCGCCCTGTGACCTTATCACGGAGTAGCCTGCTTTTAGTCCCTCACCAACTCGATAACAAGAGCCGTCAGTCCATAGTTCCAGATCTGGACTGCTAAATGGAAAAGCCTGCAAGTCTGCTCTGAGTTTAGAGTACTTCTCGGCTTCGGCCACACAGTCGTGAGGTTCTCCATCCTCAGGAGTAGGGATGTCCGCTGCCGGGTTCGTTATGGAACACCTGACCAGTGTCACATCTTCCTGTTCCAAAAGCCTGTAATAATGTCTAATGCGAGGCATCGTTAGTGCATATTTACTGGACTCCAACAGACTCTTTAAGTCATGCCTCACCATGATATCCACTGGATATCCCATCATAATACTTGCGGCTTTCTCGTACATTGTATAGACCCCAGCCATTTCCCGGTAGCATGGAGCCATCCCCATCTCGACTTCCGAATAGGCAATGGAGTAGTATGCCATCGGCTGTGGTCGCACCCCCACCCCGGTGTCCTGGGTCAACACTGCGCACGCCTGCTTCTGATCTGGAGAGGAAGAGACGTATAGTATGAATTTCTTGGTATAGTTAGGCAAAGCCAGGGCTGGCGCTTCTAACAGTCGAAACTTGATTGTTTCAAACGCCCGTAAACCATCCTCAGTCCAAACCACTTTACTACTCAGTTTATCAACACCCGCCTCTTTCATCATGTCTCTTAATGGTTTCACTATTTCAGTATAGTTTTCGACCCATGGAGAGCTGTACCCTGTGATACCCAAAAATCCCATCATTTGTCTTACCGTCACAGGTTTGGGAGCCGTCTTAATGGCCACCAAATGTTCTTCCGAAATAGCCCGATGGCCCTGTGAAATAGTTTGTCCTAAATAGATCACTTTAGGTTTACAATATTGCAATTTTTTCAACGACACTTTGTGGCCTTTTTCTGCCAATAGCTGCAACAGTTTTACGGAGTCGCGATGACATGTTGTCTGATCGTCTGCACACAGTATCAGATCATCCATGTACTGAATGACCCTAGAGGTCAATATTGTATCCAACCCGTCTAAATCCTCCCTTAGGATTTTGTTAAATATGTGTGGCGAATGCTTTAGTCCCTGAGGGATTCTAGTATACTCATAATGCTCATTTTTATAGGTAAAACCAAAAAAATGCTGGCACTCCTTGCTCAAGGGTACACTAAAATATGCACTACACAAATCTATAACCGTAAAGTATTCAGCTTTCGATGGGATAAATGTCAATAGCACATGGGGGTCGGGGACATCCGCGGGATAGTCAAGTAAAACCTCGTTGACAGCCCTCAAATCGTGTATCAACCGGTACGAGGTATCAGGTTTCTCCACGGATAGCAACGGCGTGTTGCTCCGGGGATTAGTTGTTTTCTGTAGGACTCCCGCTGTCAAAAGTCCTTTGATTTGTGGCTCAATTCCAGCCACCGCTTTCTCCTTCAGTGGGTACTGATTTTTCCAAGGCAGGGTGGCCCCCGGTCTAAGCTCCACTCTCACAGGTTGGGCGGACTTGATTAATCCAATGTCAGTGCTGTTTTTTGACCACAGCTTCTCTGGCACCGCCTTCATCATGTCCTCCTGGAGGCTCAATGCGTTAGGGAATTCTCCCATTGTCTCTTGGGATAATTGCACAGTTTGGGGGCGACCCATCCCTGTGCCTTGGACCATGATCTTAATAAACCTTTTGTCGGGGCTTATCCAGATCAGTTTGTTTTCTTTCATCTGTTCAAATAAAATTTCTTCCGCTTCTTTCATCATCTCGCCAATGTGCTGCTGATCGCACGAGTTGGCTACCTTTAAAGTCACATGGGGAACACTGTCCGCAATCTCGTGTTCTTTATGCAGATATTCGCTCCGTGCAGTACGTAGCGCTGCTCCTTGCGGCCCCAATATGATATTGGTAGCATTAAGCTGTACTTTGTCTGGTTGCACACTCAGCCACTCCTTAGCCTGTGACGAGTCTGCATCTTTATGGTATTGCAGAGTGCAATGATATGGTGTCTTTGGATCACTTGCTTCAGGCATGTTGGCGGTGATAAATGTCTCCCATTACAAGGCTGAACCAAGCAACTCTTGGTCCAGTCCCCCTCCGGTGGTCGGCTATCGATTCTCTGCAGCATCTGATAGTAATGGTCTTCTCGTACATTTATCACACAACCATCCGCTGTACATTTAATGTCCATTCCCAGTAACCCCAGCCCATCTCGGCCAAGTAAGTTAATGGGTGAACTTTCTGAGACCAGCACGGGAAGAGTCGCTTCCCTGCCTCGATATCTCAGGGTCACAGGGTCGGTCACCGGCGTCAGCTGTTTTACTCCCTCAAATCCAATTGTCCTTACGTATCGACCGGACATGGTTAGGTGCGTCGCGTCTTGGGGTTGCACTACCGTGTAGGCCGCACCGGTGTCTGCCATCATCTCGACAGATTTGTCATTCACCGATACGCACACAATAGGCTCCTCCCTTAAAGACGACACTGACAGCTGACACCTCCCCATTGGACTCTCTGGGCCTCTTCAGAGTGATTCGTCTGGCCCTCTTGATGGATTCACCGGGCCATAGTTCTCACTAGGGTGTTGGCCTTGGTTTGGGCCTTGGTTTCCATTCTGGGTCTGGCTTTGGTTTGAGCCTTGGTTTCCATTCTGGGTCTGGCTTTGGTTTGAGCCTTGGTACCGCCAATTTCCACCTCTTCTGTTCCCCCCTCGAGGGCCTCCTCCTCTGGATTGATAGTCCTGCTCACAGTCTCTTGAAATATGTCCGAGATTCCCGCACGGCCAGCACTCAATTTGCCGAGCTTTGGTTCCATTCGCGCCCCCTCTTCTGCCTCCACCTTGTCCCCGTGACTGCCAGGGTGCTCCCCTTGGATTTTGTTGTTGTTCTGGTGCAGGACCCCCCTGGGTCCCCGACTGAGCCTGTCTCTGGTCATTTGGTTCCCCGTTGGAGCCCGTCTCCCCTCTTGGTTGTGGGGACTGGACTAAGGCTTGGAGATATTCCACTATCTTCCCTGCATCGGTTGGCTGTTGATACAGGATCCTTCGGTGTTGTTCCGTATCCTTATCCTTTTTGTTTTGCTCCCTCTTCCGATATAGGTCAACTTGATGGGTCACATTATCGGTATAATAGTTTAGGGGGAGACTTGACAGTGACACCACCACAGCCAGTTTTTGCCTCACCTCCATGGGGAGGCCGTCTTCAATCTTTCCTCTTAGCACGGCTTCATGCAGGGGGTCCCGTTCTACATCCTGACCAGTTGTATCCTTCCAGGCGGCGTAGGCTTGTTGTACGTACTTCCTAGGGTGGGTGTCTCCCAGGGTCCCAATGTGGATTTGGTCTGGGTGCATCTTGGTCGGATAGGTTTCTCGGAGGGCCAGCAACAGTACTCCCCTGTGCCGTGCGAACAGGTCCACATCCTGTGCTCCAGTCCCCACATGGTTTCCCATGGCAGCCTTCTCCAGTATTTTTTCCATGCCTTCTTTTCCCATCATGGTTGACAATAGTTTTTTTATATCCCCCATCGCCAGCTCTTGTCCGATCATCAGTTCCTCCAATTTGGCAATCCACGGATTGGCCCCATTCTGGAGGGGCGGCAATTTCTCAGATACTTGAGTCATGTCGGACGCCTTCCAGGGGTGATATTCCAAGTCCTGTCCTCTTATTATTACGGGAGCTATCTTGACGGGGGCCTGGTTGTAAGATTGCTGACTTCTCGTCTGTGATCTGGTCATCATTCCATCCCTCACGGCCTCTTCTATCTTCTCGAGGACCTTTTTCTGCTCTTCTTTTTCGGCTTGCAAGGCATGTCGTTTTTCCTCTACCTTTTCCCATATCCCGCTGATCGTTTTATACTCCTCTGTCTCTTTGTCCTCTAGATTGTCTTTGGCGTTTACCCGCACTGCTATTTCAACATGGCCATTGTTCAATCCCAAGAGCTCCTGGTCTATTCCTATCAGAACGTCCTTTACCCTTACCATCTTCTCGACAAGTTCAACAACAGAGATTTTTAAATCCGATTCCTTACCTCTTAGTGCTGGTTCGGATTTTCCCTCTTGTCTTCCCGTTTCTGTTGGTGTCTTACTTCTCGTGGATGTTTCGTGTTTCTTTATCAGCTCCCACTCGGCTAGCGTGCTACCAACCGGGCAACTGTTTCTTTTTTCATACCGGCTGGAATCACTTGCGGGGAGGCGACCTCTTTGATACTCGCTCTGGCGGTCAGACGAATCTTTTATTCCATTTCGTCGATACTTTATCAGCTTTTGCCAAATAATATGGGTTACCTTTTGTGTGGGGGTGTTCGTTGGCAATAATCTGTACTGGACTTTCTTCTATCCAACCAATTAGGGTCGACTTATCTGAGTGGGTTGCGGCTTCCATTTTCCTATATGAAATCTTTTTTCCCATTTACTAGAGTTCCCCTTTCCTTTTGATTTTGTAACAATGGCAATAGGCAAAAAAGTGTTTCTTGTATTCCCTGTCTAAATGTAGGTGTCTATGCTTTTTGTGACTGACTCCTACTCGGACAGCCAATAGTGGCACTGCAGGCCCTACCTATTCTCTTCTGTCCCTTTTCCACCTGAAATTCCTATTCTTACCTGATTTGTGGTGTTCCGCATGTCCAATCGAACTGCTGGAGATCAGAGCACACAATGACAACAGTTCTTGTTAATTTATCAACTGGACTTGTACTTTACTCTGTCTATACAATCAAATTTTTGAGAGGTTCTTTTCATTCACTGTATGAGTATCTTTTTACTTCCTTCATACAATTTTTAAAACGCGATATTTGTAATTGATACATGTGTGTGATGTCGCCAGTTTCTACTCCCTGATTTTCTTCCCGTTCGATCTCCGTCAACACACTGGGTTTCTATTTTGTCGAATTTCGGCTCTCCACTATTTCCGCTTGATTCCACTCCAATTCTGATATCCCTCGGGAAACAAAAACATCTTGATTAGTCTTTCATTACATACATTCTTTCATATTCTTTCCATTATTCAGTACCAATCCCGATTGTGTTGCTCCGTGTTGTTTGTTGTTTTGTGTCTCTCTCTCGCTCTGAACCGCTTCCTTTAAAGACTAAACTCCTCCCCCTAGAATACGCTAGACTTTACATCAGGAAGGGCGGACCTTTCTATGAGAGAGAGAGCTTCCAATTGAAGGACCAATGTTTGTTGCCGTTTTTAGCCTACCCACACTTTTGATTGGCTGAATTTAGGTAACAGCCTTTTTGAGTAGGCCTATACCGGAATTTCCTTTTAAGGTATTACTCAACTGTACTTTAACAGCTGCAGTTGGCAGTTGGCAGTTGGGGGGAAGTAAATCACGATAAGGCTTAAGGGTCTGGTGTCAACCCCATTGTTTCAGCCAGCCAAAAGTCTCCTGTAAATATCGGGGTTGGGTGTCACCGGCCATTCCTTTGTTTAAGTGGAGATGGTCAACAAGCCATTTCTATAGTCTATTGTCGTTGAGTTTCGGCCTGTTGTTGTGTTCTATGTGTCACTATGTTGTGTCACTATGTGCTAATCCAAACTATATCCCCTCCCCTCCGCCTCTGCAGGAGAAGGGTGGAGACCCTCGTGGACTAGAATGTATGCTGTAATGCTTTACCCTGTTCACCAACGATGCCTGGCGGACGACAGCTCCTGTACATGTATACATTTTGCTTGGGAATCTACCACACTTTTAACACATTCCCGGCCAATCACGTATATATATATATACATTATTGGGAGCCAGCGCTTGACGGCCAATCACGTATATATATGTTTATAACTAGTTTTTTTCTTTTATTCCATTTTAATATCGTATTCAATGTCACGGAGCTGTATTTTGGCTGGAAAAGGCATATTGGGACTCAGAAAGTGCAGTATCGGCCAGATCCTGGTATTGGCGCTGTCTCGAGAATGCAGTTTCCCCTGTTGCAGACCTGGTGTCACTATTTCTTCGGTCCGGGCATACTATTCTGTTAGCAGCCTGAAGCTATGGCTTCACCAGATCGCATGAAATACCTTTTTTACGGCAAATTCATTATGCTGTAAAGGAATATGGCATCAGCCAATGGACTATATGATCTAGCAGATGGCAATCAAATAACTCGGAAATTCTTTTTGAAATCCAACCGGCCACAGGTAAGAGCGATTTGACGTAAATTTCAGCCTGATCGGGCCTTGTTCTCATAGCCATTCCCCTGATCTGCCTATGTTGTTATAATAATGAATGCCGCTATTGGTAATCAATAATCAGAAACGACTCCCCCCCCCCTTTCATGCATTCATGGTGGAACATGATACCGATAATATGCATTTTGATTTTTAACTCTAGCTTGTGTAGGGCCAAAACGCTATTAAATGTTATTAGCTTAGCGCCTGCTAACTAGCCTTGCAGGAATTATCCCAGACCATTCCGATATAACACTCATATTCACAACGCTATAAAACGGGAACGTATTGATGAAAAAATTATTTCTTTATGGCATATTTTATTTTTTTGGTCTACCTTTTCTCCCATTTTTTCTATTTTTCTCTCCCATCCCAATTTCGTATTGTCCAATTCTACCCTCCCCTGTCTCGAACGCTGTTAGGCCATGCCTCCCACAGGCCGGCTACAATGTGGACGAAGCCTTGCATCACGTGTCCCCTCCGGTATACGAGGAGGCAGCCGTCGCATCTTTTCACCTGCACAGCGCAATCTCTCAGTGGCGAGGGTCTGCATGGGAGGGTCACGCCGCCCCCGTTGCTTCCTGATTCTGGTGCGCAGGCGCACCAACCGACCTGTAGGAGTCGCTGTCCACAATGTCCGATCCCCACCCACCAGCTTCCCACCCCTAACAATTGCGTTAGTATGAACAACCAGCCAAGCTGGTAGCAATGCCGAGAGCTGGGCTCGAACCAAGCATCTCCTGCATTAGTGGCGAGCGCCTTGCCCACTGCGCAACATTCTTTCGTGAGAACGTTGGGAGTTAGTCACCTTGTTTGTAGAGCTAAATCTATATTCTATATTATAGCCATGGATACAATACTATAGTCATTTGACATTGAGTTTCTTCCGGTCAAGATGCAAAAAAGAGAAAATGTTTCCATCCATACATTCCCGTTTTATACTGTGGTGAATATAAGTATGGTTTTAGAGCGGTCTAGGGTAATTCATGAAATGCTTAGTTATGGCAGTATACGTCGATTCCATTGTAGACGTTGCCGTTTCTTGCTTGAACCCGCTATTGTTCTGGAATCAAATCCACATTATGGTATTATGTTCCATCATGAATGCATGAAAGGGGGGGGGGGGTGGGGGGTCGTTTCTGATTATTTCATTGTCAGTAACGGCATTCGCATTGAACACTAAAAACGGTTATCAGCCCGATCGGTATGAAAGCATTGCAGGATCAAGCTAAAATGTAGTTCAAGTTTCAAGTTTCAAGTTTCAAGTTTCTTTAATAGTTGTCATACAGAAGTACAGAATACTTTTATACAAAATGCTTCTTACTGTTACGCTCCAGAGACTGTGCAAGACAAGATAAGTATGAAATAAAATAACATAGTATAGCATGTAAATTAGAAGTAAAAAAATGAGGTCACAGTGTTCAGTATAGACATATGTACAATGTTCGATGCAGAATAGACGTAACTGAGTTACCATATAATATACAATACTATGCAGTGTACTAATATACAATACTATATAGTGCAAGGCAGAAATGGGATGAGGTGCAATTTAGGTACAATTTACAGTAGGTGTACGAGTTGTAGTGCAAATCCTTTATCAATAAATATAAAGTGTGTTTGTGTGGTTTAATCGCCCTTACCTGTGGCCGGGAGTAATCCAAAAAGAATATTCCAATTGTTTGATCATCATCTGGTATATCCAATGTTAATTTGCTCGACGGCATAATCCACCATAACATATGGATCAGGCATATTTGACGGGCTTCAATGTAACCGGCAGAACCGTTCCTCTTGCCGGACAAGGAAAAATGTAACCCGAAACCCTTAGCCATCCCACAGCCCAGGATACAATGTTAGAAAGGGTGCTCGATACGCCGTCTAGCGTGATGCGGCCGGTATTGCACCTAGGCATTCTCAATGCGATTCCCAATGTTAACCCCGAGTCAGTGGGCCTGTAAGGAATAGAAATATCGAATAAAATAAATAACGATCAAATAACGAGTATACTCATTGTTGGCGTTCAATGATTGGCTGCCAATAACGAGTATAATCGTCGTTGGCAGTTTACTCGTTTTTATGATTGTTATTTCCTTTATTCGCTATTGGCATTCATAATTCATCCAGCAAGGCTCCGGGAGCCAGCTGGACTCTGTCTGATATTGCAATGCCTCAATACCGCCGCCTGGTGGATTTCGGGCGAGTTGCACTCCACTCTAAACCGGATGTGGCACTCTGTGCATCGGGGAAAATGTTCCGGCAGAGCTATCTTGTTACGTGGATCCAGACAAACGCTCGACTGGCATTGGATCGCTTTCGAGACGCAATAATCGATATGCTTTCGCCGTTTATTGCGTTGTACAAACGGAAAATGAATCTAGCAGATCGAAATCAAATAATTGGAATTTTTTTTCTCCAGACTCATCGGCCACAGGTAAGAGGAATCTAACGTTAATCCAGCTCGATTGTGCATTTATTTCATTGCAATCCATCTGATCAACGTATGATGTCGTACTAAAGAAAGCCGTTACTGACAATCAAGGAATCATAAACGACCCCCTCCCCCCCTTCCTTCACGCATGATGGAGCATAATGTATAGCGATCATATGCATTTGAATTTTTTAATATAGCGTGTATAGGAACGAAACGGCAATCGATTATGTATAATATGCGTCAGGGCCTATAACGTAAGGTTATGTATATAACCAAGTTCTGCGAATGCTAGTGACGCTCAGCATCATAATGCATATATCTCGCTTCAGTGGATATGCACTGAATAAATTTCAAAATGTACCTTTACATACCAACATCCGTCTGATCACACCCCCATCTGCTGCCTACATAAGCAGGGGTGGGGCCACACACTCATCTCCTTCCCAACAAATTTCACCACAATGAAAGATCAAGGGCCGCAGTGGCGCCTAGATGCTGAACGTCACTAGCATTCACAGAACTTGGTTATATACATAACCTTACGTTCTGTTTCATGCTAGCTTCCGCTCAGCATCATAATGCATAGCAGGAGCTGAGCGGGAGCTAGAAGCTCGACAAATGTACCCCACTGAGGCCCCCCACAACCATCAGAACCGGGGAGGGCCGAGCCCCCCCGACCCTCCCTAATGGAGGGATACCCTCCCTATTGGAGGACGGGAGGGAGACGGATCCGACCGTGCGAAGAGGAACTCAACGCACAGGGTGAGCAGACCGTGGCTTGACCCCACGACTACGCACACGCACAACCCGCATGCCACCAGGGAACGAACGGAAGGAACAAACCTCGTTAACAAACTCAACCCCGTGGCAAGGCCGTAGCAGCGGAGCGCGAAGGAAGACCCAGACCCACTGAAGGGACTGGATCCCCCGGAAAAAGGGGGCCAGGAGAGGTCAATGACGCCAGGCATCAATACCCCACCAGGCGGTCACTTAGTGACACCGCCCCCCACATCGCCAGCGTATTCTGACAGGGCCCCTCCAAGAGCGGGCCCTTTCCCCCCATTAGTACGCCGCCTGGCACACTGACCCTGCAACACAGGCAGTCAGCATGGCCGTAAGCACTCAAGGTTAACCAACGGAAGCAGGCAGCGCACCGGGGAAACCAGGCAACAGGCTGTAGACCCGAGCCTGGAGCACTGCGGGTGAGACAGGCGCCAAAGGGGTCAACTGAAAACAGCACCCCGGCGGAAGGGGCGTATGCTGGCATTGTTGCACACCATGACAAAGCCTCCACCAAAAAACCCCGACCAGAGGGGTCGAGGCAGAGAAGGCAGACACGATTGGCAGACGTCATGAACGTGCAGGGGCACACTCAACCGGGTAACCCGGGAGTTGACTCTGCTCCAACACACCAGGGAATCAACCACCCTCTTGGTACCACATGCGGTGGTTGTTCCTATAACCCCTCAAGAAAAAACTCCAAAAACACACCTGCGGGTATACACTGGCTATACCGCAGTACAAGTGTTTCAGTTTTCAAAAAAGGGTTATTCCAGGCCTACGGGTCGACGAAACATTACTTCGGACCGGGCCCGGCGGCTCGGTAAGCACACAGGGTTACCAGAGGAGGTCCAAAAGACCACCCCAACAGCCCCCTCTTTGCCACGCGTGAGAGAGGAGCGAAAAGAATGGAGAACCAGCCCTAAGCTTACTGCACTTGGTATTCCCAGGCGGTCTCCCATCCAAGTACTAACCAGGACCGAACCTGCTTAGCTTCCGAGATCGGACGAGATCGGGCGTGTTCAGGTTGGTATGGCCGTAAGCCATTACGATAGTGCAGAGTACCCAACAAAGGGTCTCCATAACGCCTAACCCTGTGACACCCGGGCCGACCCGGCATTTTTCCCCCCGAAAAAAGCACAAGTCCCTCAGGGTACCAGAACAGCAGATCTGCATCC
Source organism: Notolepis coatsorum (assembly GCF_963971535.1). Classification (NCBI taxonomy): domain Eukaryota; kingdom Metazoa; phylum Chordata; class Actinopteri; order Aulopiformes; family Paralepididae; genus Notolepis; species Notolepis coatsorum. Next base: position 77,722,068 of record NC_140173.1, read on the forward strand.
CCAGCTGACAACGGGTTAACTGACCTGGACCAGCGCGACCAGAACTAGTCCCGTGCCCTAACCACACCGACATGCCCACTCCAGAAGAGGGGGTAGGTATGCGTGTCGATCTAAAACATGAAACGAGGGCGCCACCCAGACGGCCCCATTTGTACCGCGCTCAGTGGCCCACCCCAAGGGCGTGAGCCTATGTTCTGATCTATTCCGTTAACATCCCCCAGATATGAACGAGAATTCATCGAGACAACCTAGTAAACTGGCGCTCGGAAGAGACAAAACTCCATCCCAGTTGCCCTATAAAAACGCTGTTTTAATAACGAGCAACCAAGGCGCACTTAGCCCCCTGCGTGATTCTTAACAGAAACACCCCGAGCCAGCACTATGTAGGCGTCGAGACCCAAACACATCAATGGATAGTCTAGCAAGACACCAGACATTGTTCCTCCAAGCCGCCTGGGAGAACGACACGGAGCCGTCGTGCTTCATGTTCCTTCCTCTTTTTATTTAAAAAAGAAAGAAACACAGACTGACATGAATCCCACGTGACGCAGCTGAGGGTATTTTCTTTTTACATTTTTACATCCCGCCACCCTCGCCACAGGGAGGAGACGGAAATCCCCAGAGAGACTTCCCACACAAGCTTTATAGATTGAAAAGAATATATTGCAACATTGAGCTATGTAACAGTTGGGTTAGGGCTCTCCGAGGAGGAGGCTCTGAACCAATACACACTCCATAATCGAATTGAATCGAATACACACACAATAGAGCAGAACTCCTTTTTTGATGTTCTACTCACCTTGACAATCTGAGGAGGAGGCTCTGAACTCTGAGGAGGCTCCCTCACTCGGAAGGAGAGTCCTAACTCACAGAAGGCACTTCTCTCTGACGAGGAGCTTTGTGAGGAGGAGCTCTGACAACTCCCTGAAACAGATCCATAACATGGACCTGAACAACCCACGGAAGTCTTACCACTAGAGACGCGCTCAGTGACGTACTCTATGGCGGGGGAATTTCCGAGGTGCACACGCCCAATCTTCCAGGGCGTGGGACCAGGAAACCCCCCCCATTTTACCCTGTAACGTGCCGAACAGCAACGTGACAGGAACCTTGAAGGACAGGAGGTTTTAACCCCTGACCAATCAGAAAATGGGAGGAAAGGATTACCAGTTCACCCCTTTACGACCCCTCACCCATGATATGATGTAATGACAAGTAGAGCATGACACAGTCATAGCCTGCTACATGAAGCATCGAACAGCCTCACATAGCTCATGTGATAACCTGCTACCTGAGTTTTACTAAGGAAAAACACAGAACAGAGAGGGCCCCTTTAAGAGCCCCGGTCCAGACTTACACATGTGCTTCTGTGGGCCAAACCTAACCCAGTTGTAGATCACAAAGACACACACAACCCTTCATCACAACAAAAAATGGCACAGTACACTCCTACTACAGAGGAACGCCGTTTTCCATAACGAGAGAAGACACAAGTCCTCGATTATGTATGGCCACAGGCCTTGCTAAGCACACATGATAAGTGACCAAACAACCTTTTCTTTAGGAAAAAATAGTTTCTCAAGCGGAAAGCACAACCCCAGCAATTAAGCTGAGGGTTACATCGTATCCCCACAAACACAGTGACACAATATACTGAAACCAAACATGTCTGAGAGGAGGGGGGGGGAAGCCCCAGGGAACCGGAGGGTCACCCCTCCTATCTTACCCTTGATACGACCAAGGCGAACAGGCACCTCTGTTAATGTGTGAACATACTGTTCATTGTCATCACAGGCTGAGAAAAAGATTCATTCCTCAATCACATGTCACTAAGCATAGCTTTACAGGTTTAATTAACCCTCTTAGTTGTGAGTTCACCCACGGTACAACGTTACATGAACACACATGTTCTCATCACAACCAAACCAGTTCATTTTTACACACGTAAAAAAAAACGCCGATTTACTACAGAGAGAAGCTATACCAGTGACAAGACAATTCACACACAACACGCGTCGTATCCTCAATGTATTGCAGCAACACATGTTTTGGAAACATCGTTATTACAAAACATTTAGAAGGGAAGAAAAGAAGAAGTGTTTAAAGTCCGGAGGACTCCTACCTTCACCCAGAACGCAGGCCGAGAGAACAGCAACACTGGTTACCGGGACACCGAGTTGAACCCAGCATCTCCTGCGCCGGTGACGAGGGTATGTCCGCAACGCCACCCAGCCGCCGTTCTCCATGTTGACGAAGTCCTCGCTGGCACTGGCACCCGGGTGTAGGGTCGACTAACATCCTCTGTCAAAGATGACGTCGTAGTCAGAGTGTTTTAAGGCATGTTATAGTCACAGTATCGTTTCAACAGTATAGCATTAAGCTAACAGCCGTCCGACTGATAGCAACAAGTTAACGTTTACTAGCCTGGTAAACACAACGAGCTAGCACCGCAGCTAACAGCTGACTGGCTAACACAGTAGGCCACAAACTAGCACGCCAGCTAAGCAGCTATCACCTGAACTGTACACAACGACATAACAAGCCACACTATAGACAGGCCGCTGTCCAAGTCCCTCCCCATCCTAAGAGGAAAGAGATAAAGAAATGTCAAACACAGTTTTCAACTGTGATTTACCAGACATACAGCGGAGCCAGCACAATTCCCATCCGGGCTGCAGCCGACTTTGAGCATGGAACTCCCGATAAAGAAGATCCTATGCCCCTCCCCCTTTACATTTCAACATTACCAAAATGTCCATGTAATACAAAAATAATAACAGTAGTGTCTTACCCTTGTACATTTCCAAAAAATATATATACCAAATAAATGACTTAGCAACAGCTTACCAAATAAGGCACTTGAAAAACATATTACCAACAGTCATTACTCTCATAACTGTCTCGTTAAATGTTCAGTCTGTCGGGAGGTCGGCGATAACGCTGTGACCTGCGCAATACCGCTGGTGACCTTGGACACACCACAGGTGACTGAGGTTTGGGTGGCTCTGGTGTTGAGAGCATTATTTCTGTTTCAGAATAACGCCAGGCAGCCACTGTTGCTTGTTGATAGTACTGAAATTCCTCACATAGACCTTGTCCTCAGGTTCTAATTGTCTCTCTTTTGCGTGCTGATCATGACGCTCCTTCTGCTTCTCCTGCTTCCTCTGTACTTTCGCCTTCATGTCTGGACGCAGCAAGTCCAATCTCGCCTTGGGCCTACGCCCCATCAGCATCTCTGCTGGCGTGCGCCCCGTTGTCGTTTGAGGCGTGAGGCGATAGGTAAACAGGAAACGTGAAAGTCTAGTGTTTAGAGAGTCTCCTGTCATCCTCTTTAACCCCTTTTTCACTGTCTGAACAGCCCGCTCAGCCAAACCATTTGAGGCTGGGTGGAACGGTGCCGTCCTAATGTGATTAATGCCGTTCTGGTGCATAAATTCACTGAACAGCTCACTGGTGAATGTTGGGCCATTATCCGAGACCAGGGTGTCTGGCAACCCATGGACTGCGAAGACTTGTCTGAGTTGGTCTATGGTTGTGGGGGCTGTGATATTGTTCATGATATGGGCTTCTATCCATTTTGAGTGTGCGTCTACCATGATCAGAAACATCTGTCCCATAAAGGGTCCTGCAAAGTCTACATGCAGCCTAGACCAGGGGCGGTCTGGCCACTCCCATGGGTGCAACGGAGCAGGCGGTGGATTGTTCTGATTAGTCTGACACTGTGTGCATGATTTTACCTTGCTCTCCAGATCATCATCCATTCTTGGCCACCAGACGTATGATCTCGCTAGGCTTTTCATCCGGGAGACTCCTGGATGAGTCTCATGTATCTCCTCCACAACTTGTGACCGTCCTGGGGGCGGTACGATGACCCTTGACCCCCAGAAGATGCAGCCATCCTGCAGGCTCGGTTCTGTTTTGCGTTTAGCATACGGCCTCAGTTCCTCTCCCTCCACGACACTGGGCCAACCTTGCAAAAGGAAGGTATTGACCCGAGACAGGACCGGGTCCCTCTCTGTCCACTGCTTAATCTGTGTCGCTTTGATAGGTGTCTCTGCTAGCCTCTCCAATGAAAACACAGTCTCTGGAGGCACATATGTAGTGGCGGGTGTCTCTGGTAACGGCAGTCGACTCAGTGCGTCAGCATTTGCGTTATCCTTGCCCGCTTTGAACACTATAGTGTATGAATGAATGAATGAATGAAAACTTTATTTAACAGATTGCAGAATGGGTACAATACAGTACGGCTCAATACATACAATTGTTAAGGGGATGCAGACCTGAGAAAGACGTTTGTCTTGTTTCCATCAGGGTCCCCCATTTTCAATTCATATAGACATATATGACATACATGACATACAGATAGTCAGTACTGCTACATCTATACATTTATGACATACCAGATTTGCAAATACAGTACTGTTTGTGATACAGATGGAGTCAAGAAAAGGGAGTATATACATTTGACGTAGAAACTGTACATTGGAGGAGGTTGGGTGGGGGGGGTTGGGTACATTGGGATATTGACAACCATACTGGGTAATTTACATTGGAGGTGGTTGGGGGGGGGGGGGGGGGGGCGGGGGGCACACTGTATAAACAAGTAACACTGTACATTGAGGGGGGGGGGGGAGGAGACACTGTACAAACAAACACAATTGTACATTGAACTATTGACAAAACCATACTAGGTAAATGACTGTACATTGGAGGGGGTTGGGTTAGGATATTTACAGGGGCCAGTGTTGAATTGCAGTCTCCCGTAGGTGTCCCTTGAGAGAGGTTTTGAAAGTGGGTAGTGATCCACATTCCTTTACAGCTTTGGGTAGGGCGTTCCACATTGATGTGGCATAATTGCGAAACGTGTTTAGTCCCTTATTTGAGCCGAATCTGGGTTTAACATGATTTGTGGAGCTCCCTCTGGTGTTGTGATCGTGGTATTCACTGACCTTTGCGAAGTATTTTGACATGTACATGGGTACCTTGGTCGTGTAGTGTATCTTGTAGACCAGGCCCATTGCAAGTTGTTGTACTCTGTCGTCTACTCTAAGCCATCCTAGGTTGTCAAAGTGGGCAGGGGTGAGGTGGGTTCTAGGAGTAAGGTCAAGCAGTAGTCTGACCAGTTTGTTTTGAGATGTTTGTAATTTTGTTTTTAGCGCCTTTGAGGTGCTTTGGTACCATGAGGTGCAAGCATAGTCGTAGTACCCCTGAATGAGTGCTCCTGCCAGAGTCTTCAGGGTGTTCTTGTTTACCAGAGAGGAGATCCGGTACAAGAATCGAGTTCGTTGGTTGACTTTTTTTATTACATTGGATGCCATTTTGTCACAGGAGAGATTAGCCTCTAGGATGGAACCCAGGTAGGTAATTTCATCTTTCCTTGTGACAATATTGTCACCCACTGTAACTGAGAAGCCGTCGGTCTTGCTGAGTTTGTTATTTGAACCGAAGAGAATGGACTCTGTTTTGCCCATGTGTAATGATAGTTTGTTATCAGCGAGCCATATGCAGATTCTGCCTAGTTCCGAGCTGAGGGTTTTTTCAACCTGTAACTTGTTCTTGTCAGAGACCAGCAGGGCTGAGTCGTCCGCAAACAGGAACAAGTTGCAGTCACAAGCTGACGACATGTCATTTGCATAAATTAGGAACAGTAGCGGTCCTAGTATGCTTCCTTGTGGAACACCACAGCTCACTGTGAGGGGGGGGGATAGGGTACCGTTTACCTCCACCATCTGTTCCCTCCCCTCAAGGTAGGATTGCATCCAGCTCACTGATAGACTATCAAAACCAATTGCTTTTAGCTTGTCAATCAGAATGGAGTGATTGACCGTGTCAAAGGCCTTTTGTAGGTCCAGCATGACCATGCCGCAGTATTTGCCTGCGTCCACCTCTTGTTTGATGTGGTCATTCAAATAGAGAAGGCATGTGTCAGTGGAGTGGGATTTTCTGAAGCCAGATTGGAATTCGTAGATTAGATTTTTTTCCGCTAGGTACTTTTCGACCTGTTCGTAGACTATTTTTTCCATGACTTTCGAGATGGAGGTGAGAATAGAAACAGGGCGGTAGTTGCCTGGGTCTAATTTGCTGCCCTTTTTGTGCAGAGGGGTCACCCTCGCAATTTTGAAGTCCTTGGGGACGTGTCCCTGTTTTATGGAGAGGTTTATTATGTGTGTGATGATTGGTGTGATGGCGGCTGCTGAGTCTCTGAGGAATTTGGAGGGGATGTTGTCATGGCCAGTGGCCTTGTTAGGTTGGAGGGCGCTCAGTTTATTGAGTACCTCATCTGTTGTTACCATTTCCAGCTTGAAGTCGTCCTTGCGGACCCCTAGGTTTTTGTAGTAAGCTACTATGTGTTCTACCCCATAAAGCCCTGAGTGGGAGGGTAGTTTGTTTACCAGTGTTGTGGCTATGTTTGTGAAGAAAATGTTTAAGTAATTGGCTACATCCAGCTTGTCTGTGATGAGCGTGTTGTCCGTTTTTATGTTTATGTTTGAGAATCTGGTTTTAAGTTTTTTACTGCATCCTAGTTGATTATTGAGTAATTTCCAAAGTTCACGTGGTTTGTTTTTGTTTTCCTCAGTTTTGTCATTGATGAAATTCTTTTTTGCAGTTTTGATCATGGAGTTTACGTCGTTTCTTAGTCTGTTTCTTTCTAGTTTGAGTTCAGTCACGTGGGCTTGGAGTTCACTGCTCGTGCTTTTAGTAAGCTTTGACTGACTTTTACGAAACTCAGAGCATTTTTTGTCTCTGGTTTTCATAGCGGCCAGTATTTCGGAGTGCATCCACGGCTCAGCGCGATTTTTTACCCTGGTGGTTCTTAGGGGGGCCATGTCGTTTAGTATTGCTGAGAATTTGGTTTTGAAACCAAGCCATGTTTCGTCAACCAGTGTACCATTAGGCTGATAGGCTAATGGTAGGCTAAGAGTGTGAGAGCCCAACGCTGTATCCTGGCTGAGGCCAGCGGTGGGATGCATTTTGTCTCACTGAACAGACTCATCAGAGGTTTATGGTCTGTTGTGATAGTGAATGCCCGTCCGTATAGGTATTGATGGAAACGCTTCACAGCAAAAACAACAGCTAGACCCTCTTTATCTAACTGAGAGTACCCCTTCTCCGCTGCTGTTAGGGTACGTGAAGCAAAAACAACAGGCTTCTCATCTCCATCCTCCATGATGTGTGAGAGCACGGCTCCGACTCCATAAGGCGAGGCATCACTCGAGACGATGATCTCTTTGTCTGGGTCGTAGTGAACGAGCAGCTTTGCAGACTGGAGCAGCTCTTTCACTTCCTTAAAAGCTCTCTGCTGCTCTCCACTCCACTCCCACTTAGTGTCAAGGTGCAGTAGCTTGTACAGCGGGGCCAAAACATTTGATAAATCCGGCAGAAATTTGCCATAATAATTCACCATGCCCAAAAACGATCTCAGTTCATGGACACTCTTTGGGCTCGGAGCCTCCTTTATGGCTCTCACCTTGTCTTCCAAAGGGCTGAGCCCCTGTGCTGTGATCCTGTGTCCCAGGTAGGTCACACTCGGTGCCAGGAACACACACTTGGCACGCTTCAAATGCAGTCCTGCGTCTGAGAGTCGTTTCAACACCTGCTCTAGGTTAGCCAGATGCTCCGCCTCCGTGGCCCCCGTGATGAGGATATCATCTAGATATACCGCTACGTGCGGGCTACCCTGTAACAGCGTGTCCATTGTTCTTTGAAAAATGGCGGGCTGGATGCCACTCCAAACACAAGGCGATTGTATTTAAATAAGCCCTTGTGAGTGTTGATGGTGACATACTCTTTTGACTCTTCGTCAAGTTGCAGTTGCTGGTAAGCATGGCTCATGTCTAGCTTTGTGAAAAGCTTCCCCCCTGACAAGGTTGCAAACAGGTCATCCACTCTTGGTAGTGGATACTCCTCCAGTTTAGAGACCTGATTTACCGTCACCTTGTAGTCTCCACATATGCGTGCTGTATTATCCTCTTTCAGGATTGGCACAATGGGAGCCGCCCACCTTGAAAATTGGACGGGTTCAATGATGCCTTGCTTCTGCAAACGTTCCAGCTCCTCCTCCACCTTGACCTTCATGGCATACGGCACCGACCTAGGCTTGAAAAACCTTGGGGCGGCCTCAGGGTCAACATGGAGTTTCACAGTTACCCCCTTCAGTGTGCCCAGCTCGTCCCTGAAAACATCACTGTACCGATGCAGGATGTCCTGTGTCTGTCGTGTGCACATATTTAACATTATGCCAGTTTAGCTTAATTTTCCTTAGCCAATCACGGCCCAAAAGACTTGCCCCCCCCCCCCCTTAGCTATAACCAGCCTGGCCTTTGCCTTCTGATTCCCCGCTAAAATGTCCACATATAGCACCCCTATATGAGGTATGGGCTGACCTGTGTATGTCCTGAGCCTGAGCTTTGATGGGCTAATGGGTGGTAGGTTAGACCCCCATGTCTTCCTGTAGGTCTCCTCACTGATGACCGATGCAGTAGCCCCTGAGTCAATCTCAAACTTTACATCCTGTCCCCTGGCATAATAGGGTTCAGGTGGCTCCTCATCTGTTCCCACCCCGAACATGTTGTATGCACACTCTGCTTCCTCATGTGTTTCTTCCAGGTGGTGTGTGGAGGCTTGAGCCTGTCGCTGCTTTCCCTGCCAAGGCTTGCCCCTGCCCATTTTATTGTCTTTTGAACTCCTGCACTTCTTTGCTAGGTGTCCCTTTTTATTACAATTATGGCAGACAGCCTCTTTGAATCTGCAGTCATTTGCATAATGCGACGACCCCCCACACCTAAAACATTCCACCCCTTTTTTAAACACTTCATTCTTACCAGTCTCTTTATAGGCATGATCCCTTCTGACCTGGTGCACTGTCGCTGGCTGTGACAACCCATTCCCCCTCTGTATGTCCCTAGCATTATTTGCAGCCATCTCCATACCTTGGGAAATCTCCAGGGCTTTTTTAAAAGTCAGCGGCGGGGCTTCCCCCAGCAGGCGGCGCTGTATGGGGTCATCATTAATGCCGCAAACTAATCTGTCACGGAGCATATCATCCAACACTGCCCCGAATTCACAATGTTCCGACAGTTGGCGTAGCTCAGCTACAAAGTTGGCTACAGACTGACCTTGCTTCCTGAACAGACTGTGGAATTTGAAACGTTGTACTATCACAGCGGGTCTTGGGTTGTGGTGGTTCCCCACAAGCTTGACTAAGTCTTCATATGGAATTTCCCCCGGTTTCAGTGGTGTAGCTAAATTCCTTATTAGCTTATAAGTCTTAGCCCCACACACACTCAGGAGAATAGAGCGCATTTTCGCCACATCAGTAATTCCATTTGCATTGAAAAAATGTCCCAACCTTTCCTCGTACTCTGTCCAGTCCTCATTCGCTTCCACGAACTCACTGATAGTCCCAAACGTCGCCATCTGAGCGAGAGGCTCCTCTTCCACACTCGGCTCGTCCTCTTCTCCCGATGCTCTCCCGTCCCCGAGCGATGCTCCTTCAGTACCACTGCCGGCGTCGCTCATACGTTAGCCGTCCAGCTATAGCTTTAGCCTCACGCTAACAACAAACAAAAGCAACCGGGATGACACGTCGCCAATCCAGTTTATCCTCGTCGCCAAAAATATGTGGTAACCTCTAATAATAAGTAAGCCACACAACACGCTTGTGATCCCTTTGGTTGAGTAGTTTAGTGGGTAACAGGAGCAATACAATACAGGTGCGTCTTACACTCTGCGCACGTTAGTCATACAGGTAAGAACGCCGGCACCGGATACGGAGAATACCTCACGTATTATATCTGTAGTCACAAAATAATATGCCTTGAGCGATAGCTCCCTCTAGTGGGGAAATATAGATACTGCATCAATATTAACCCTAGATATATATAAAGCTGACATTATAACACCCACATTTCCTCGTTAGGGTGTACTTCCACATTTATGTGAAAGATGGGGCCTGCATGGGACAGAGAAGCATCCGCTCGTCCAGAGAATCCTGGGTTCACCAGGTCCTGGTCGCGGCCCACTAGGTTGACCGTCATGGGCGTCAGACCAAGATCCTCCGTCCGCCGCTTAAGAAGCCGAGCAGAGGACCCCTAGTCCGGAGTCTGCGTTCGTAAAATTGTCAGCTAACCCCCATAGCATAAGCAGACAACCAATGCTTGCAAGCAAAACAGTACTTACCCCACCCTGGAAGCAACCGCTTTCTCACAACAGCTGGTGCTTCCCACAGTCCAGCTGTATGGCCGGAGGGCCAAACCCATCCAGCCGCAGCAAGGAGGACTGCAGTTGGGGAGCATGTCAGCGGCGCAAGCCCCTAATACGAAAAAGCCGGTGGAGGTCAGAATGATCATCATCTTCCAGACACTCCAGTGACGAAGACAATATCGCCGTATTTTCTCGAAAATAGTGAGAGAGAAAATAAAGATATAATGTCAACGTATCTCCTTGTTCTTCTGTTTTCCTCTCTTAATACTTTCTTCCTCGCCAAGTGATTGGTATACAGGCACTATCATGTGGATGAAATTTGAGAAGGAGATGAGTGTGTGGCCCCACCCCTGCTTATGTAGGCAGCAGATGGGGGTGTGGTCAGACGGATGTTGGTATGTAAAGGTACATTTTGAAATTTATTCAGTGCATATCCACTGAAGCGAGATATATGCATTATGATGCTGAGCGGAAGCTAGCATGAAACAGAACTTGCGTTCTAGGAATTACTCTACACTCTAAAAACATACTTATATTCACGACGGTACTAACACGACAATGTATGAATGGAAAACTATAACGTTCCCACATCCGGAACGATAGATACCCGATGTTGAATGGGCCATAGTAATGTCGATATAGCTATAATATTTAAAAAGTTATAGCCCTGCAAAGAAGGTGAGCGACTCCATAGGGTTACAGCACTGGCAGAGAGTGGTATAAGATGGGCAAACTGTGTGGCAGACAATGTGTTAATCAAAGTTACTTATACACATCTTTAGTTAGTTGTATAACCACAACTAACTAGTGAATTTAACAAATAATTTAGCCTTTAATATATAATAATAATAATAATATGTTGAGCATCCCTGTCTTTCCTCCAAATCATATACACATAAAAAACAACAAAGAAAACAAAGAAAACCAGACAAAACACAATAACAACACCAAACCCCTAACCCACTGTTGGCTGGAGTATGCCAACAATCAAACATTTGTAGTGAAGGTCCACTGCTTGGGTTCAGTATAAGCCACCGTACAAGATAACGATACATTGCAGAGAGCTAGCCTTTCAAATAATCTAAAGTAAATAATAAACAAACTTAAAACTCCAACACCATATGGGTGTGGGATGTATTTTAAAGCATTACTACCTGCTGTATGCATAACCATTGAAAACATAACCAAAACATGTATTCATAACATAAACATACATACATTAAAACCCTTTTTTACTTATGGTCCCACTTGGATCCCCTTTGGGCCTCAAACCATAGGCCTATGAACGAAAAATAACAAAGCAAAAAGTATACTGTTTATACAGTAAATGCAGCTGTTGCAAAGTGTTCTGGCATAATAACCACTAAAAACTATATAAATGTCACATAGCCTATTGCTTTCACACAACTTCTATGACATGGCTTTAGGCTACTCTAGCACTCACTGGGACAAATAAGGATACATTCTCGGATGAATAGAGTATGAATTTCCTGAAGTAAAAGTGGACTGTGACATAAGCAGGTGTGTCCCATATCATGAAGTCAATTAAACCTAGGGGGGGCAACAGTGGCTCAGGTGGTAGAGCAGTTGTCTGGTAATCCGGAGGTTCCCGGTTTGATTCTCCCGATGAGCAGGTTGGCACCTTGCATGGTTGCCTCTGCCGTCTGTGTGTGAATGTGTCAGTGAATGGGTCAAATGTGAGGAACAAATATAAAAGCGCTATATAAATGCACCATTTACCATTTACAGCATGTGTCGGCCAAGCCTGCAGTTCCAGCTTGTCTTGAAAAGCTAATTTAGCCATATAAGTCAAAGCTTGAAGCAGCCCATCTTATTCACCAGTTAGTCCATTGAGAAATACAAATACAGCCTTAGGTTCTTCAAATACGTGCGTCTGCCCTCTGTGATGAACTCGCAGACGGGCTGGATAGAGGAGGTATGCAGGGTTATTTATGGCCTTTAATTCTGCCTTGGCACAAGGTAGAATCTGTAATGCCGTCAAACAGCGACCTCTAAGCAAAAGAGCTCTGCTTGGTATTACGCTGTTTACTTTTTTGTTTTGGTCTGATGTGTGGGTTGGTGTTTAGTAACTTATTATACTGTGAATTTCTCCAGACCTCTGGCACCTGAGGTGTGGCCAGCAGTAGCAACCCCTCCCCCTGTACCCACTGAAATCCAATCCACACATCAGAGGACACTGTTTGACAACATGACAGATTCTACCTTTAAATGCCCTCTGATGTTTGGCAAGGTATGCACTTTTATCAGGATAAAAGCTCACCTTTTTACCATCAAAGGTGACATTTGCTTTTTCTCTTGCAAGGCTTACAATTTTCTCCCTGAAATCGATGTAGATTTAGAAGAATAGTCCTCCTGAAAATCTGGGTTTGGAGTGAAGTTCCTTTGGGCTAGAAATGGATCCCGGCCCTCAATGCTTTCTTTCAAACCCACCAAGCTGTTTCTCTGGGAACGGTGCACCTTGTTCATCCCTGTGCTCTGAGGGGCAGGAGAAGCTGGAGGAGGTCAATAACCTCATAGACCAGGGCCCTCATTTATCAACAATTCTTAGAAAGTGTTCTATTTCCGTTCTTAAGCACAGAATTTAGAATGTGTGTACTCACAGAAAAATCGGGATTTATCACACGTGCGTACACGGGTTGTACGCACACTCCGTGTTGATAAATACCATTAAGTTCTACGCTCCACGCTCGTGCACGATTTTAAGTATTTGCATATAGCACCGCCCGTAATTAACCATATACGGTAATGGAACACCCCCATAACGAGCGAAGCGTGTTATGGGAGAAATATGCAACAAGCTGACAGAGATGTGTACACGTACGGTGATGTCGGATATGATATCTATTAACTTAAAGACCATATTAACTAATAAAGACTGTGCTGGAATATGACTGCCTTTTTCCGCTTCGTTCGATTAATACCCAGGGATTAAAGTTCTCCTCAATTTTATTCCAAATCGCAACGGATTTTCCGTAAATGTTCTACCTGCATATGATTTGTAGAGGCATACAATCTATTTTGATGTCGGTATTGGGTAGCCTATATAAACAATAATACGAGAGCATATACAAGAACAATGAATCTCACTGCCATGTATGATGTAGCCTATACGCCATGTGTAGCCTGCCTATATGTGATCAATACAAACTTGAACTTGAATTCCATTATGTCTGTGTGCGGGTCACTGCAGGAGCTCACAAGGCTGTTGTCACAATGTAAATAAGAACGTGCACTGAAAAGTTACAGTATGTAGTTGGTTGATTATTTGTATGACAGTCAGTAAACCCTTGCAAAAAGTATCAGTTTTATTTAATGAATTGAAAACATGAAGCATGCCTTTCCTCCCGGCATGCAGCAATGACATTGCTGCTGCTGCCCCCCGACTCTGGAACAGCCTCCCCCACATACGATCTGCCCAGAGCCTAGAGGTTTTAAACCTGTTAAGCCTTAAGGTCCCCCTATAGGGGACCTTTTTTTCCTTTATCAATAGAGACCGTATTAGATCCCCAATTATCATATCATGGGGTATCATTGGAAAGCCACACTCATTGGCTACAACCCTGTGCAAAGAATTTCGAGATCACCAAATGATTGACGGAGCTAGAGCCCCGGGAGTCGGGGGTGGTAATGTGTACTTTTGCGTACTTTGGGGCACGCCTCACATATCGGCATGTAACTCGAGAACCGCTGAACGGATTTTGTCACCTGAAAGGGCAATCGACAGGCAACAAATAGGGCTTTAATTCTACCTATATATTGTATTAAAAGAAATGCACACCTGAGCCACTAGAGGTCGGCAAGAATCGTCCACATGTGGGCCCTTGGATGTTAAGAGGTTAATGTTTTTCAAAAAAAAATTGTAGCCAAGAGTAAATAGTAGTCAAAAGTGTATATTTTCATTTTTACCGATGTTTTATATGTTTTATCGGAAATACTAATTTATCGGAAAATGGTAATTATCGTAAAAACCGCAAGAAATTACTAAATCCAGATTCAACACTGCCATTGGAAAGAGGAGCATTTCCCCTATCCATAGATGTATGATTTGGCCATAATAAGGTCAAGGTCAAGTTCAAGGTCAAATATGAATTTATAATTAAAATCGATTATCATGAATTACTGTATCTACAAATCCTTCTGTTTAATCATCTTCCCGCGGTTCATTTGCTTAGATTTTTTGTACACATGATCTCAATAAGGTGGTGAATGAGCTCAGTGAGCATTTTTCAGAAAATGTTTTACATTTTTGATCATCATCATCAAAATCATAAATCATAATTAATCATAATTAATCATAATTAATTTATTCATTACAATTTACTCAGCCTAGTATCAGACACAATATTTCTGACACTGGAAATACATACCCCCAGGTCCCTAGATGTTCCTAGATACCAAGAACATGCAAATTGACCTTGCAGAAGTGGAGCAATCTTCCATTTACCTTTAGACGAAAACGGTCTACAGATTAACAGGTTAAATCCTTGCTCAAAACACACCTCTTCTCCCTGGCCTTTGACCAGAGCTAGCCCAGCATCTATACATGACGTCCGCTGTCACTCTGCACTTTTTATCTAATTTTCTTGTCTCTTTTATTGCACTTTGCCCTTGCTTTCGTATATGTACTGTACTCTACCTTTTTTGTAATTCTAGTGTATTTTTATTGCATTGTATGTTTTTTTACCATGTTGTGAAGCACTTTGGTTTGGCTGTTCTGTATCGTATCGCTCTCGCTCGGCATCGCTCTCTGCACTATCTCGCATACGTGCACGCGCACTGAATAAAGACCACAATGTACCTTTAATCCCAATATTCGTCTGACCACACCCCTATCAGCTTACCCATATAAGCAGGGGTGGGGCCACCCACTCGCCTCCTTCTCACTTTCACCACAAGGAAGAAGTGCCTCGGTAGATCCCCACACTTGACACCATGATGGAAGAAAGGTTTAGGAGCAGCTTTGGGAAACAAGGATACGTTGACATCATATCTTTATTTTCTCTCTCACTATTTTTCGAGAAAATACGGCGATATTGTCTTCGTACTGGAGTGTCTAGAAGATGATGATCATTCTAAAAACCCTCCACCGGTTTTCGTATTGGGAGCACGCCGCTGCATGCTTCTCAACTGCAGTTCCTTGCTGTGTTTGTTGGGGTGAAACCTGTCAGGCCACAGCTGAACTGTCGGACATGCCGCTGTTGTGAGAAGCGGTGCGTTCCAGGTTGGGTGAGTAGTGTTTGCTGGCGGGCTCCACTTGTCTGTTAGTGCTATGGGGGCTACTTGACAAAGTTTATGGAAACCGGCCCCAGGCTAGGGTCCTTTGTTCAGCCACCTAGGCGACAGAAGGCCTTGGTCTGAAGACCATTATAGTTTTAACTAGTGGGCCGCGACCATTGACACTGGTGATCCCTGTGTGTTCTGGACGAGTGGATTCTCTCTGTCACCGTGTTAAGGCCCCATCTTTCATATCCAAATGAGAGTATTCCTTCACGAGGGGATATGTGCATGTAATGTGCGATAGCGGCAGATTCATGTTCAAAGTCAGCTACACAGGCCAGTTGGTACTGTGCTGATTCCGTCGGGTGTGGTAAAGTCACCGTTGTGAAGCGGTGTTGACATCTTGTTTTCTCTCTTCTCTTAAAAAGTGAGGAGAGGTTCAGAACGGCGGCCTGTCTGGGTGAGTGTTATGTCATTGTTTACATGTTCATAGCTTACGGTTAGCCAGTCAGCTGTTAACTGCTGCGTTAGCCTGCTGGATCGCTGCATGGCCTGCTTAGGGCCTACTATTAGCCAGTCAGCTGTTAGCTGCGGGGCTAGCATGTCGTGGTCGCTAGGTAACGTTAGCTTGCTGCTACAGGCCATGGCTGGCGCGGGGTAGCTTAGCTTCTCGCGCGCCGCCGTGAGCTCGCTTCTGATCGCGTGCGTCGTTAGCTCGGCGTCGCGCAAGCAGAAGCAGTAGCACCCGAACGGTTGGAGCGGCCGTTAGCTTGATGCTATTCTGTTGAACGTGCTTTGATTTTAACATGTTTTACACTCTTGACCGCGACGTCATCCTTGACAGGGGATGTTTCGTCGACCCTGCCCTGAGCCTGGACGGCAAGGTTGCATCAACGGGGGACTGTAGTGCGGGTTGGAGCGGCGACGCTGCCCAGTTCGGACAACACAGGAGCGGCTGTGTTCCTACGGTGTCTGTGACTGCACTTCGCTGATCTGCGTTCCGGGTAGGAACGGGGTTGACCAGACCTCATAACACGTCTTCTGGTTTTACTTTGCTGAATGTATTGTGAATAACGGTGTTTTTTCCCAAAACGTGTGTTGTTGCAATGCATTTAGGATACGTTGCGGGTTATGTGTGAGCTGTTTTTTGTCACTGGCAGTTAGCTTCTCCGTGGATCTGGTTGTTGTGTGAGAAACATCATGGTGTTTATATGTATCGTGTACTCACAACTAAGGTAACTAACCTATGAAGCTATGCTTGGTGACAAGTGAGTAAAAGAATGTTCTTTCTCAGACTGTAATGACAATGAACAGTGTGTTCACACATTAACAGGTTTTCCTGTTTTAACTGGCCGTATTGAGGGTAAAATAGGAGGATTGTGTTTCCCCCCCGGTTCCCTGGGGACTTTTTCATCCTCCTATCAGACATGTTGTGCATTAATTGTGTCTTTTGTGTGGTAGGGATACGATGTAACTCTTAGCTTGATTGCTGAGGTTGTGCTAAATCTGCTGGAGAAACTTATTTCCTAAAGGGAAATTGGTTTGGTTGCTGTCATGTGTGCTTAGCAAGGCCTGTGGTCGATACTAATCAAGAATGATGTATTCTCTCATTGTGAAAAAAACGGCGTTCCTCTGTTGAGTGTTTTTGCCATTTTTTGTAGGTGATGATGGGTTGTGTGTGTCATGTGACCTACAACTGGGTTGTACTGGCCACAGAAGCACATGTGTATGTTGGACCGGGGTTCTTAGAGCCCTCTCTATTCTGTGTTTTTCCTTAGTAAAAATCAGATAGCAGGTTAGCTCATGCGCTGTGTGGAGCTGTGAAACGCTTCATAGAGCTGACTATGACTGTGTCATATTCTCTTTTTGTCGTTACATCGTATCATGGGTGTGGGGTCGTAAAGGGGTGAACTGGTAACCTTTCCTCTCCCCATTGTTCTGTCGGTCAGGGGTACACCCCCTGTCCTTCAAGGTTCCCGTCACGTGGCGGTTCGGCACGTTACGGGGGGGGGGGGGGGGAGGGGGGGGAGGGAGTTCCTGGTCCCACGGCCTGGTATATTGGGCGTGTGCACCGCAGGAATTCCCCCGCCATAGAGTACGTCACCGTGCGCGTCTCTGTTGGTAGGACTTCCGTGTGCTGTTCAGGTCCATGTGATGGATCTGTTTTCAGGGGGGGTGGTCAGGGCTCCTCCTCACCAAGCGCCTATTCAGGCCTTCTGTGAGTTCGGACTCCTTCTTCCATGTGAGGAAGCCTCCATCAGAGTACAGAGCCTTCCTCCTCAGATTGTCAAAGTGAGTGGACCCTCTAGAAGGGTCCTTTTCTATTGTATGTATATTCGATTCAATTCGTTTATTGAGTGTGTATGGGTTCAGTGCCTCTTCCCCGGAGGCCCTAAAACCAGTTTTTTACATGGCTCAAGGTGCAATATATTCTTTTCAATCTGTACAGCTCGCGTGGGAAGTCTCTCTGGGGATCCCCGTCTCTTTCCTATGGGAGGGTGGTGGGATGTAAAAATGTGAACATTTTTTACCCCGGCTGTGTAGACTGGGATACATACTGTTGATGCTTCCTTCTTTCTATTCCAGAAGTGTTGGAGTTAGGGAGTGTCACACCCCTCTTGTCGTTCCCCTGGGCGCCTTGGGGATTCAATGACAGGTCTAAATAGCCTGTTCATTGATGGGGGTGTGTCCCGACGCACGTATAGTGCTAGCTCGCTGTAAACAGGCGATTGACTGGCACGCCTTGGTTGCTTGTGGTTGAAACAGCGTTTTTATAAAGCAACTGAGATGGGGGTTTTTCCTCTTCCGACGACCACATCCCATGACCTGGGTGGGTTGTCGACGGATTCTCGTTCATGTCTGGGGGATGATGACGGGATGGATCTGAACATATGTGGTGGGGTCTCACGCCCTTGGGGTGGGCCACCAGGCGCGGTTCGTCCGAACGTCTGGGTGGCGCCTTCTTTTCATGTTAAGATCAACACGCATATCTGCCCTTCTCCTGGAGTAGGCATGTCGGCGTGGTTAGGGCACGGGACTGGTTCTGGTCACGCTGGTCCAGATCAGTTGAACCCGTTGTCCGCCGGGGATGCAGATCTGCTGTTCTGGTACCCTGAGGGACTTGGGCTTTTTTCAGGGGGAAAAATGCCAGGTCGGTCTGGGTGTCACAGGGTTAAGCGCTATGGAGACCCTGGTTGGGTATGTTTTTACTCAGCACTGTCGTAATGGCTTACAGCCATGCCATTCTGTACACGCTCGATCTCGTCGGATCTCGGCCGCTACACAGGTTGGTCCTGGTTAGTACTTGGTTGGGAGACCGCCTGGGAATCCCAAGTACGGTGTGCTTAGGGGCTGGTTCTCCATTCTTTTTCGCTCCTCTCTCACGCATGGCGGAGAGGGGCCTGTGGGGGTGGTTTTTGACCTCCTCTGGTGACCCTGTGCTTCCCGTACCGCCAGGCCCGGTCCGAAGTAATGTTTCGTCGACCCGTAGGCCTGGGTTAACCCTTTTTTGAAAACTGAAACACTTGTACTGCGGTATAGCCGGTGTATACCCGCAGGTGTGTTTTGGAGTTTTTTCTTGAGGGGTTATAGGAACAACCACCGCATTGGGTAACACCGAGGTGGTTGATTCCCTGGTGTGTTGGAGCAGTGTCAACTCCCGGGTTCACCGTTTGAGGGTGCCCCTGCACGTTCATGACGTCTGCCAATCGTGTCAGCCTTCTCTGCCTCGACCCCTCTGGGTGGGGGTTTTTAAATGGAGGCTTGGTCATGCAACACCGCCAGCTTACGCTCCTTCCGCCGGGGCGGCTGTGTTCAGCTGTCCCCTCTGGCGCCTGTCTCGTCCGCAGTCTCCAGGCTAGGGTTAACAGCCTGTTGCCTGGTTTTTCCCCGGTGCGCTGCCTGCTTCCGTTGGTTAACCTTTTTTGTGTGCTTACGGCCATGCTGACTGCCTGTTCTGCAGGGTCAGTGTGCCAGGCGGTGTACTATTGGGGGGACAGGGCCCGCTCGGCTTACGGCCATACCAACCTGAACACGCCCGATCTCGTCCGATCTCGGAAGCTAAGCAGGTTCTGGCCTGGTTAGTACTTGGATGGGATTCCGCCTGGGAATACCAGGTGCAGTAACTGAGGGGCCTTTGTCCGAATACGCTGGCGATGTGGGGGGCGGGGCACTGCGTGCCCACCTGGTGGGGTCTTGATGCTGGCATCATGGACTTCTCCGGGCCCCCATTCTAGGGAGTCCAGTCCTTTTGGTGGGTCTGGGTCTTCCTTCGCGCTCCGCTGCTACGGCCTTGCCACGGGGTTGGGTTTGCCCTTGACCCCGTGATTCTGGGGGCAGTAACGAGGTTGTTCCTCCGTTCGTTCCCGGGTGGCATGCGGGTTGTGCGTGTGTGTAGTCGTGGGGTCAAGCCACGGTCTGCTCACCCTGTGCGTTGAGTTGCTTGAGTGCCTCTTCGCACGGTCGGGTCCGTCGCCCTCCCGTGAAGCCCCTAATAGGGGGGGTGCCCGCCATTAGGGTGGGTCGGGGGGGCTCGGCCCTCCCTGTTCTGATGGTTTGTGGGGGGCTGTCAGCGGGGTGTATTTGTCGGCCGTTGGCTCTCGCTCGGCCTCCCTTGTGCAGAGAGCGATGCCGAGCGAGAGCGATACGATACAGAACGTTAGGTTATGACTATAACCAAGTTCTGTTAGTATAGCGACGCTCGGCATCCGACGCCGCTGCAGCCTTTGACCTCGCCTTGTGGCGAAAGCTTGGGAAGGAGGCGAGTGGGTGGCCCCACCCCTGCTTATATGGGTAAGCTGATAGGGGTGTGGTCAGACGAATATTGGGATTAAAGGTACATTGTGGTCTTTATTCAGTGCGCGTGCACGTATGCGAGATAGTGCAGAGAGCGATGCCGAGCGTCGCTATACTAACAGAACTTGGTTATAGTCATAACCTAACGTTAGTCATTTGTAAATGTGCTATAAAAATAAAACTGACTTGACTTGACTTGACATGTATCAGGCAAATGCGCATCGCAACATTGACTGAGTGGAATCCCTTTCTATTCACATAACTGCATTTGTGATGGAGCTTTGACAGCTACAGTAACAGTCTATTGCTCGATCCATCTCCAATATCACGATGGATGGTGCCGGTGGCAAAGACCCGAGGGTGGAGAGGACTTGAATGAATTCCATCATCATATTTATATGTTGTGTCTGTCCACTATGTTTGTTACTTTGTTATTCCCCCCCCCTATCTATGTAAAGCGACCTTGGGTCTCTTGAAAGGCGCTATATAAAATGAAGCTATTATTATTATTGTTATTATTATTATTATCACGTCTGTGCGGGAGCTCACAAATAGACTGTTAGTCTCAGTGAAGTTTCAACGGAGGTCATCTATTCTAACCAGTGATGGGAATAACAGCGCTATAAGTAACGGCGTTACTAACGGCGTTAGTTTTTTCAGTAACGAGTAATCTAACGGATTACTCTTCCAATCTCAATAACGCCGTTACCGTTACTGCAAATAAATCCGGCACGTTACTATGAATGAACCTGTTTCTTTCATCAGACAGATATCTGCGCTGAGAGGCAATATTATGTTCTTCCTTGTTTAGTGGGCAGTGCGCGAGTCAAGCGGATACATGCTGACGATTGGCTGATGCTGAGTAAAATGTCATGGTAAGCCAATCAGAGGTAGAGGTGGGCGGGTCTAACGCATCCAGAGTAGGAGCCACAACACAAGCGATTCATTCAGCGTGAGACCGCGGTTCACTCTTGTTGTGTTGCAGCGCAGGGCAGTAGTGGCTCTACTGCTGACAGGCTCAACCATAGATATATAGTTCTATATCTATGGGCTCAACATAGTGCTGCACTTCCTGGTTTAAAGGCACAGTGCTGCAATTTTTGTGTTCTTGGACTTCAGTGTTTTTTACCCTTAAAGGGTCAGTGCCGCTTTTTTGGTGTATAAATAAATCATGCCCTTGTTTTGGCTAACTCTGATTACCTGTCTGTGTCGTGCAAATGGGGTCGCATACAATCCTTAATAATCTTGGTATAGCAAGAGGGGAGGCATTGCCGATTTAAACATGCCAAACATTTATTTGGTAGAAAAAAAGGTTTACAGCGGTTTACCTTAAATAATGTTTGGCACACAAAGACCGAATTGACTGAAAAATATAGGCAACATTTGTCAAAGTATTAACTTAGTGCAAACAAACAAAATAATTAAACCTTTCCATTTTTGTGGCCACATTATAGACAAAGGCCATCAACATAATGTATGCATATGCTCAACCAGCACTAGACTTTCTTATCAAAAAGGATAAGTCACAGAAAAGATGATTAGGGTTTTATGGGGTTTCTTGTATTAATAATGATTTGCACTAAGGAATGTTGTAACTGTTATAAAAAAAAGGAGATGTTACAAGGTAATGGGGAATGTTAAATAAACCCCCCCACAGTGGTGTGTGGAGTTGGTACGTCCCAGCTGTTAGGGAGCCCAATAGCAGAACACAGGAGGAGAGAGAATGGAGCGTTTTAGGTTGGCTTTAATGTAGGCACCAGCAGACGGGTATGATAGTACAGGAATGTGCAAGTAGACGCGAGCAGGTGCACTCCTTGCAGTGGTGGTTCGTCCATAGTGGGCGCTAGAGCGCCGCCCTCCCTGGTTAAAAGAGAGAAGAAGAAAATATTAAAATTCTTTATTTTTTTTAGAGCCCTAGAAATAAAATAAACATGTTTAAAATGAATAATATTTACTCATTTTAAGTATGTTTGTGTTTCCAATGCACAATATAACGTTAATATATCAAATATAAATAATAGTTTTTCATTCACAGGAAGTCACTAGTAACTACCTCTCAGGCCGGGGCGAGACATATCGCGCACGGCAGGGCGTGCACTGGTTTCATCGCTGTATCCTCGCAGCCAATCAAATAGCACTGCGCGTTGAAATATGATGTAATATGATGGAAGCCGGGCGCGTTTTCAAGCGATCTATATCATCTAAGCAAGCAGCGTCTATACTTTCCGTAGCCGCATTTCTCGGAGACGCTCTCTGATTGGCCGACGTCAGTTTCTACACTGGTTAGGCTTAGTTACTCTTCGAAGTTGGTTATGCCCCCCTAACAATTTAGCAGAGTTGTCACCTTAGTGCATGAAAAGATTGCATCATGTTCAAGGTCATAAAAAACTTAATTTGTAATATTTCGTTCCAATTCTTTTTTTATGAATACCACTATGAACCTAACTCAACATATCTATCAAAGATTCTAAATATTTCCGTTTGTTGGGTTATGGTTAGGGTTAGGGTTAGGGTTGGGGTTAGGGTTAGGGTTAGGGTTGGGGTTAGGGTTAGGTTAGGGGACTGTTGAGCAAGTGTTGGGGTGGGCACGGGCACAGGGATGAGATTTTACCTTCTCCTAATCCTAGTCTGGGTAACCCTAACTGTAACTGAGGGGTTACAAAACCCTGACTGTATTAAAGATTGTGATAGATTAAACCACTGCTAGGTATGTACTTTAATTACTGGCCAGACAGTACATCGAATATATGGTGGACACTCATAATAACACGGCATTGACAAAGAAATAGTATTTGAGGGTATTTATTATTATGCAATAATTGGTTACAGAATGAGAATTAGGGTCGCGCTTGTATGGCGAAGAATAGGCATAAAGTCAGTCAGTAGCATAAGTCACTGGGAATAGAATGATTCATACGATGGGTACTAGGCTAACGCCGCCTGGCGTATAATTGCAATTATAGAGGGCAACGCTGGTACCGCCTGGAGACAATGGGTACCTCCCAGAGTTGTAAGGTCTGGAGGAGAGAGGAGTGTTCGGATACTCAGTCTGATCAATTGAAGAAGAAGGGGATTCACGTACAGAAGCCAGTCCTTGTAATCCAAAACTCAGCATCAAAGCAATAACTGTAATCCAATTGCACGATAGCAACGATGATAGCCAGCTAGCCTCGGTCCATGAGGCCAGCCCGAATGTAGATCCTCACGAGGTTAAATCCAAACGACAGTGGAGATTAACGATGCTCTTCTCCGGGTAATACGTTCCACAATCAATATAATCCAACCAGTAATGGTTCTGCAATCGCCGCCGCTGGTTCTCCTGTGCACATGTCCAGCAGGTTCTCCGACTAGGCCTCCTCGTGTGCTGGCACCAATGTATTTAGTCCATGCGCACTGGCTAAGGTCCACTAGCTAAACGAACGAACCGCTGGGTAATGCTACACACGAACGAACACGATATACAATAAATTAACGACTATTTACTTCACATTAAACTAAGTTGAACTTGACGTTACTACATTAATCTGACACTTTACTATTCAATTCGCACATGGTTCTCAACGCTCTGTTAGACGCACTGCTGCTCACTTCACTGTTACCGAACTTGATGAACAGCTACTTAGACGAACACGAACACTACTGTTCGCACCTGCCGCAGCATATATACTTAAGTGGTTATCTAGTCCCGAACCTCAGTTCTCGTCTCGAATCAATACGCTGTCTCCGGGCATGTTACGACATGCCCGGGCTCGTCTTTGAACCTGACTTTGGGGGCTTGCGGTCTGGCGCCGAGGGCGTTATCCAATAAGGAGAGCGAATATTACTATGATTCGAACGCAGGCTTAAAGGGATATACCGTGTATATATAAATAATATACAATGTATATAAAACAATAAATATAGATACTCAGCTTTAATCTGGCCCTTCACAACAGCCGCCTCCTAATTAGTCCGCACCTAATTAGTTAAGGGAGACAGATTAATAGTCCAGTCAACTGATCAATATTTGTTGTGGGGAGTAGGTCAATCTACAAAGTCAGTGGGTCATGGTCGTCATCCGGGGGGTCAGGGAGCTCTGGCAACTCTATCAGCTTCGCCAAGAGTCGGGTGTAAGTCCGCCCTTGGACTATGACTTCTGCCGCTCTGACCTTCCCATCGGCACCAGTTATCACTCTGCTCACGCGGCCGGCCGGCCACGTAGCTCGGGGTAGTGACTGGTCTATGATCATAACGACTGTGTCCACCTTCAGGTTGTCCCTGTGTTTTACCCGCTTCTGACGGGCTGGACGGGATAGTAGGTAGCTTGGGAGGAAGCGGGCCCAAGACTGGTCGATCGGTGCTTGGTTGTGTCTCCACCTCCTCCGTCCGTTCCTCTTGTTCTTTCGGTACCCCGTCTGAGGAGGGGCCGGGTCCGGCCGCCCCATCAAGAGGTAGCTTGGGGTGCTGGGTTCGAGGTCAGCTACGTCGCTTGGAGCGTAGCTGAGGGGGGTGGAGTTCGGAACTCCCTCTTCTTGAGCCCACTGTTCTCTCACAGGCCTCTCGTCTAATGTCAATAGCCTCTCAACGGGCTGTACGAGAGAGTGGCCTGTGTCGCTCACCTTTGTGTACAGGCAGCGTGTAGACGTGGGTTTGCTGGAAGGCCCGGAGAGCGGGCCTTGGAGCGTCCAGCCCAGGCGGGTCTTGACCGCGACTGGGCATCCTTTGGGTCCGATGTGGGCCGCCTTGATTGGGACAATGAGGTCCGCGTGGTCGGAGCCTATGAGCAGGGTCGGTGTGGCGCCGACGATGAGCGGTATAGGTAGTCTGCGTAGGTGCGCGTACTTCGTCATCAGCTGTGGGATGGGGTAGTTGTAGCTTGACAGACCTATGTCATGGCCTGTAAATGCCTTAGTGATGCTGTACCGCTTCTTGGGCTGCCCGACCGCTGCTATTGTGAATGAGACGTTCTTGCCCTTTATGGTTTTTAGGTCTCTCTGAATAGTGCGGATTGTCATTGTTTCTTTGGTACCCCGCAGGCCCAACTGGGCTGCGGCGGAAGCGAGGAGGAGAGTCTTTTCAGACCCATCGTCGAGGACGGCGTAAGTGTCCAGGACCTTGTCCTCGTAGCTCAGGAGCACTCTGACCACTTTGATGAGCACTCGGGGGCTCCCGCTATACTTGGGGTCTATGTGGAGCACTCCTGTTGGTCGGTTGCCTTGTCGGGCTAATCTTCGCTGGTGGGCCCCGCACAGTGATGCGCGGTGAGCGGCGCCCGCCTGGTCCGCCTCACGCCACTGATCAATTTCGGCGGGGTTCAGTGTCTTGTATTCGTCGCACTGTGCCAGCCAGTGTCCGCCGTCGCAGTAAGTACAGGCGATCTGCCATTCCTCTTTAGCGAAGGACCCATTGTAACTCGTCGGCGGTGGCGCCGACTCGTGGTAGTACGGGTGGTGCTGTGGGTCCCCGTGTCTGCTGCAACAGTCGGGACACCAGGGGGTGGTTTCAGGACGGGTTTGTGGTGACACCGCCTCGGCCTGGTACATCACCGTGACGGGCCTACTTTGGTTTCCTGGCGAACGCTTGTTGCTCTCATGCAGGACTTCTAGATGGGCGCCGTCACACTTGCCGCATCTTTTCTTCAGGCGGCACTCGGCTGCCATGTGGCCGCGCGCGCAGCGGAAGCAGCGGCGTTTGTCCTTAAGCCACTGACCTATTTCAGCGGTAGTTAGGTCTTTGAAGGCGTCGCACTGTGACAGCTGGTGTTCACTGTCACAGTACTGACAGACAGCCTTCCACTTCTCCTTGTGGGGGTTGTGGCTCGTCTGTCGTGACACAGCCTCGGCTTGGTGCATCACGGTCACAGACCGGCGGTTGTCGTTGAACCTTCTCGGTCCATCTTTAGGGTCGGAGCCACCCCACACGAACGTGTCTAATCGTAGACTGCTGACCTCCCTGGCGAGGAAATCAGCCAGGTCTAGGAGGGATGGTTCTGGGCCGTGGGGGTCACTGTGGTCTCTCTGCCGCCGAAAACGCTCTTGACGGGCTGGAGGGAGCTTCTCCAGTATCCGCTCCACGTTAGAATTTGCATATAGTTCATATCTCCCTTTCTCCTTTTGTGACCCCAGCATCCCCACAAGGGATTGTACCTTGATAGAGAGGTCATCTAGTGCTCTATTGTCTTTGGCTGGGGGGAGGCGGTCGATATCTCGTATTTCTTGGATCACGTAATCCCATATGCGTCCATAGCGTGCGTCGAGGGCCACCAGAGCATCTGAGTAGGGGGTTCTTGAGTTCGAATATGCCAGCGCTATGTTATGCGCTCTGGGCACTTTAAGATGCTTGAGGAGGATGGCATATTTATAAGACTCGTCGTGTACATCGGACATTATAGTCTCTAAACACATGCGTAGTTCTGTGTACTGTGCTCTGTCCTCACGCGTAAAGTCTGGGAACGTCGGTGTTCCAAGGTAAGATGCCATGGATGGCTGGGACACCGATGCGCGTAGGGGGAGAGGCCTCCTTGGCGAGTCTCCCCGTACGTGGGGTCGTGGGTTAGTGCTGGGTGGGTACCAGAGGCCTGGCCCCCAGGTGCTGCTCCTTGGTGCTGACTGTGTATTAAACTCACCCATGGGTTGGGTCGGGGGTTTGTAACGCAGTGGCTCGGGGCTGAGGTCGGGGCTGTACTGGGCCTCCTGGTCCAAAATAGGTTCGTGCCGGTGGGCTTGATGTCCTCCCCCGTCCTCCGCTAGGTCCTGGAGTCTCTTAGTTAGTTTCTCGGCGACGTAGGCGGGATCTTCCCGTTGGCTGGGTCCCGTATAGACCGGTCGGGGAGGGGGCTCGGCGACGTAGACAGGTTCTTCCTGTTGGCTGGGTCCCGTATAGGCCGGTCGAGGAGGGGGCTCGGCGACGTAGACAGGTTCTTCCTGTTGGCTGGGTCCCGTATAGACTGGTCGGGGAGGGGAAGGTGCCCTCGACCCGTGTCGTGATGATCTCCGGGAGCTCCGGGTGGAGGAGTGAGGGGTCACCCTCTGGAGTAGTTGCTCCATCGTCTGCGCCTGCAGCCGGTCTCTTTCCATCTCGCGCTGTGCATTGGCGGCGTCGCGCTGTGCATCGCGTTGCACGTTGGCGGCGTCACGCTGTGCATCGCGTTGCGCGTTGGTGCGGTCTCGCTGTATGTTCTTTTCAACCTGGAGGCGCCTCTCTTCCAGTCTGATAGTCATCGCTGCGTCAGCCTGGAGGCGACTCTCTTCCAGTCGGATGCGTTCTCTTTCGTTCTGTTGTTGCGCTTGGAGGCGCTCTCGCTCCGCTGCAGAGTGTTCGCGCTCACTAAGTGTCTGTGCTTGAAGACGGTCGCGCTCACCCTGGATACGGTCTCTTTCGGTTGAAGCTGTCAGCGTGGCGATGAAGGCTTGCGCTAGTCTCTGGTCAGCCTCGCTGGGGGATGACACTGATGGAGGTGATCGGGCGCTGACAGGGCTTGGTGGAGACCTGTTCTCTTGGCGTGCTCCGAGGTCCATCTCTTGAGCGCTGCTTCTTGATTTCTCCCGCGCCCCGAGGTCCATCTCTTGAGCGCGGTACTCTTCTCTTGGTTGCACGCCGAGGTCTGTCTCGGGTGCGCGCTCTTGGGTCTCTTGCGCTCCGGGGTCTATCCCGGTGGCGCTTTCTTTATCCTGGGGCGCTCCGGGGTCTATCCCGGTGGCGCTGTCTTGAGGTATAGTCACGTCATGTCCTGCTTGGTCCCCCCCGTGAGCTAAGTCAGTTTCGTTTGAACCCACTGGGGTCTCTACTGGTGGGGCCGACAAGTCGATAGGATTGGGCATGCTTAAACTATCAGTTTTATCCGTACTTAACGTTTTTTTAGATAAGATAGGAGGTAAAACGAAAGCGTAGTCCTCCAAGTATGGAGGTGGCTGACGTTTGCGCTGCGGGCGCTCTAGTTTGGGGGAGCCGTTTGGAGAGTGTCCACCGCTGGCCATATCAATATTAATATGATATTAAAGATTACTGAGACCCTCCGGCTCGAAGGACCAATTTTAACTGAGGGGTTACAAAACCCTGACTGTATTAAAGATTGTGATAGATTAAACCACTGCTAGGTATGTACTTTAATTACTGGCCAGACAGTACATCGAATATATGGTGGACACTCATTATAACACGGCATTGACAAAGAAATAGTATTTGAGGGTATTTATTATTATGCAATAATTGGTTACAGAATGAGAATTAGGGTCGCGCTTGTATGGCGAAGAATAGGCATAAAGTCAGTCAGTAGCATAAGTCACTGGGAATAGAATGATTCCTACGATGGGTACTAGGCTAACGCCGCCTGGCGTATAATAGCAATTATAGAGGGCAACGCTGGTACCGCCTGGAGACAATGGGTTCCTCCCAGAGTTGTAAGGTCTGGAGGAGAGAGGAGTGTTCGGATACTCAGTCTGATCAATTGAAGAAGAAGGGGATTCACGTACAGAAGCCAGTCCTTGTAATCCAAAGCTCAGCATCAAAGCAATAACTGTAATCCAATTGCACGATAGCAACGATGATAGCCAGCTAGCCTCGGTCCATGAGGCCAGCCCGAATGTAGATCCTCACAAGGTTAAATCCAAACGACAGTGGAGATTAACGATGCTCTTCTCCGGGTAATACGTTCCACAATCAATATAATCCAACCAGTAATGGTTCTGCAATCGCCGCCGCTGGTTCTCCTGTGCACATGTCCAGCAGGTTCTCCGACTAAGCCTCCTCGTGTGCTGGCACCAATGTATTTAGTCCACGCGCACTGGCTAAGGTCCACTAGCTAAACGAACGAACAGCTGGGTAATGCTACACACGAACGAACTGTGGTTGGCACGATATACAATAAATTAACGACTATTTACTTCACATTAAACTAAGTCGAACTTGACGTTACTGCATTAATCTGACACTTTACTATTCAATTCGCACATGGTTCTCAACGCTCTGTTAGACGCACTGCTGCTCACTTCACTGTTACCGAACTTGATGAACAGCTACTTAGACGAACACGAACACTACTGTTCGCACCTGCCGCAGCATATATACTTAAGTGGTTATCTAGTCCCGAACCTCAGTTCTCGTCTCGAATCAATACGCTGTCTCCGGGCATGTTACGACATGCCCGGGCTCGTCTTTGAACCTGACTTTGGGGGCTTGCGGTCTGGCACCGAGGGCGTTATCCAATAAGGAGAGCGAATATTACTATGATTCGAACGCAGGCTTAAAGGGATATACCGTGTATATATAAATAATATACAATGTATATAAAACAATAAATGTAGATTCTCAGCTTTAATCTGGCCCTTCACAACACTAACCCTAACCCTCACCCTAATGGGAAGAAAAAAAACACCAAGGTTTTTGCCAGGCTAAAGTGTATAACTTTTTTTAGAGGTATTCTAATGATGATCCTTTTATATATTGAATATATATCAAAGATGACCAATCGGACCCAATTTCATGACAATAATCAACACAGCCATCGTTGTACACAGAAACACAAATACATATCGGCAAAAAACACAAAATAGTCGCTAAGGGGGCAGAAGGGTTAAGGTTAGAGTTTGTCTTAGAGCATGACGGCAAGTTCTTTCGACGGTTAAGCTTAGGCACTCTTTCAAAGTTGGTTAAGGTTAGAGTTTGTCTTGGAGCATGGCGATAGAACGCCAGGTAGTTTGCAGGCTGTTCGACGCGGAAATGGGCAAAGACACAGCTCATCACAGTACTTGTGTTGTGGTGCCTAACTTGGCTAACAAGAAGCTATTTGGCTAGCTGGATGCAGTCTGGACAGTGGATATACATCAACAGTCTGGGACTGTGGGACAGTGGACATATACACTTTATCAAGCCCTCCTGGACCACGTTTCAACTAAACAAAGTGAGTTAATGCGGTCTCTCTCTCTCTCTCTCTCTATCTCTCTCTCTCTCTCTCTCTCTCTCTCTCTCTCGCTCTCTCAACACAGCGTGTTGTTGTTGAACTATAACATTTAATTTCGCCGCGGGTGATGCATAATGGATGAATGAATGAATGGTAACTTGTTTAAAATGACAAGATATATATGTGTTCATTATTGGATTGATCATACGTGTACTAATCCAATCCAATCCAATCCAACTTTATTTATAAAGCGCTTTAACAGCCACAGGGGCACAAGGTGCTGTACAGGGGGAGCATATTAAAAACTATTAGCAGCACTAAAAATAGAATAGAAAACAAGAGTACCAAAACAGAGATAAAAAGCATTAGGTAAATATAGGCAGCAATACAAGTTTAAATAGATCAGAGTACTTAAAAAAAATATTTAAAAGCAAGGGAAACAGTAACAAAACGATACAACAACAACACAGTAAGACAATAAGATCATAAAATCAACAAGCTACATGGTGTCGAAAGCCAGAGAGAAGAGGTGGGTCTTAAGGAGGCCTTTAAAACGGGGCAGTGATGATGCCTGCCTAATCTGCAGTGGCAGCTCATTCCACATTTTGGGGGCGGCAACGGAGAAAGCATGGTCCCCCCTGAGCTTACGCCTAGTTGTAGGCACTACTAGGAGCAGCTGGTCAGCTGACCTGAGAGAGCGAGAAGGTGTATAGACCTGCAACAGCTCAGAGAGGTAGGGTGGAGCAAGGTCATGAAGGGCTTTAAAAGCAAATAAAAGAATTTTAAAATGAATCCTAAAGTGCACTGGGAGCCAGTGGAGTGAAAATAAAATCGGTGAGATGTGGTCGTATTTACGAGTGCCAGTTAAAAGACGGGCAGCGGCGTTCTGCACCATCTGAAGGCGAGCCACTGAGGATCCACTCACCCCTATATAAAGTGCATTGCAGTAATCCAGCCTGGTAGTCACAAATGCATGGATTACTGCTTCAAAATGCTGGGCGTGCAGGATGGGCTTAATTTTGGCCAGCTGCCTCAACTGGAAAAAACTTGTTTTAACCACAGCCTTGATCTGGCTGTCAAATTTAAGGTCTGGGTCGATCTTTACACCTAGGTTCTTTACTATTGGTTTGACATGTTGTGCCAGCGAACCCAGATCTAGCAGTGAGGTCACAGCGGGGCCACCAAAAACCATGACCTCCGTTTTTTTGTCATTAAAATTTAAAAAATTCAATGCCATCCAGGATTTAATGTCATCAAGGCATTTGGTCAGCGGGTCTATGGAAAAAGAGCCAGACTTTTTTAGTGGCATATAGATCTGGCTGTCATCAGCGTAGCAGTGAAAAGGAATGCCGTGCTTTCTGAGGATGGAACCAAGGGGCAATAAATAAATAGAGAACAGGACGGCGCCAAGTATCGAGCCCTGGGGTACACCGTACAATAGGGGGGCAGTAGAGGACACAGAGTCCTCGAGCTTGACACAAAAGGATCTATCTGCCAGGTAAGACATGAACCATTCAAGGGCTATGCCTCTGACCCACTGTTCAAGGCGGGCAATTAAAATGTCATGGTCCACTGTGTCAAAAGCGGCCGACAAGTCTAAAAGGACCAGGACAACACAGTCACTGGAATCAGTAGCTAAAAAGATGTCATTAAAAACTCTTAAAAGTGCCGACTCAGTGCTGTGCAGGGATTTAAACCAGATTGGAAAACCTCGAGAATATTGTGCTCGTTTAAAAAATTCATTAGCTGAGTATAGACAATTTTCTCAAGGATCTTTGATAAAAATGGCAGTTTAGAGATGGGCCTAAAATTTGACATGGCTGCAGGATCAAGCCCAGGCTTCTTGATCAGGGGCTGCACAACCGCATGTTTAAAAAGTGCCGGGACCACACCAGAGGACAGGCTGCTATTTATAATGTTAAGTACAGTAGGCCCAACAGCTGGGAAGACTTCCTTAAAGAGTCAAGGTGGAACAGCATCATCTGGGGAGCCCGATGGCTTCATTTTGCCAATGACCTCCTGTAAGGAAGACAGCGTCATGGGCACAAATGTGTTAAAAACAGCGGGGCTGGGGACAAAAACGGAGGGGTCATAAACAGGAGGTAAAATAGAAGCCCTAATGGAGGAGACCTTATCAATAAAGAAATTAAGGAAACCTTCACAGGCAGCACGAGAGGCCTCCACACAGGTAGTCAGTGGTGCATTCAGTACATCATTGATGGTCTTAAACAAAACACGGGGCTTATGGCAGTTTGACATGATAAAGTCCGCAAAATACGTAGTGTAGTATGAATGAACTCGACTTAACGTTGGAAACAGGGTAACGTTATGTCGAGTCAGTATTCGCTTGGTCAGCTGTCCGCTTGCCCCCCCCCCCCCCCCTTCACCCCCCCGCGCCCACCCAAATGTAGTTCACACCGGCCGCCACTGACTCCTCGTGCATCAAAGGAGCGTCCAGGCGGGTGGTGACTTGGGAGACGGCACAGCTCGGGAGCGGTGGTCCTGGGCACAGGGAGAACAAATATTAGTACAAGGCAGGCAACAAGGACAGAGTAGCAAGGCTAGTGTGCGTCGTCGTACCTAGGTTGTTAGGTTAACACTGCGACGAGGGAGAGCAGGATCCGTGGGCTGATGTAGGGGTTTGTTGATGAGGGAATCCCTCACAGCCGCGCTGATTGATGTCCCTCTGGCAGCGTGGGAATGCTGAGGTTGGATGTTGCCCATATAAGGATGTGGAAGGAGAAGGGGTGAGGAAGACTCTCGCCGTGATGGTGTGGAAGGAGGAAGGGTGAGGAAGGCTCTCGCTGTGATTATGACACCAGCAGGGACCAGGATGTAAACTATGATGTTGTGTTATGGGTCGGCAATACAGATGCACAGTTGACACACACGCTCTAGTCTCCTGGCTCGTTATTGAACACAAACAATTATCTTTGAACGTTTGTTGTCAAGCCTCATCAATATAGCCCCCCCTTCCCCACTAATGGAACTGGTGTCATGGAGTCACTTCGCTGTGAGCGTTTCCACGGTTAGCTCACGGTTAGCCCACGGCTAACGTTAGTTAGCTTGCGGCTAACATAACGTTAGCCTAGCTCGTGGCTAACGTTATAACCGAACAATACACACATGCCCCGAACCGTGGAGGTCGTACCGAACGGTGTACGGTTCGAATGCGTACTGTTACACCCAGAGCCGTCTGGGAGAAATGCGAGGCCCTGTGCGAAATGTTTTTATTAATTCATTAATTAATTAATGAATACTTATTTTTGCCTTAAATTTCCTAAAAATATTAAATCAGGTTGTCGTCTCCAATCAGTAAGAAATTGTATATATATAAACATTTTACACACAACACGTTTGATTATTATAATGAAGCCTTGACACAATATTAGTTTTTATAGTAATGCTTGTTTATTACAACATCACACAAAACAAAATCCCCATCTCACAACACATTCCCAAAACCCAAATATAGGCTAAATAATAACAGCCAGGGGGGGGTTGATATGTGCCTCTGGGCGGGGAACACACTGGGAAACCCCAGTGACGTACGTAGCCTATAGGCCTACTTGCACTTCAAAGAATTTACAACAATAACAATAAGCACTCAGATGTTACTCACAAACAGCAGATCATTATGTGAGGATTTTCCTCCTGGCTTTCCTTGCAGCAAATTTTGAAATAATGTCTTGATAATCCAGAGTAGATACAACGTCCTTTTCTATCGCTGCTCTCCCCAGATGCAACTGTGACGGGGATTGTCAGTAAAATCTGAAGGGCAACTTCGCAGTTAGGGAAGGTCCCGTTCCTCTTGCTGAGAAACTGTAGTGTTTCCAGCGCAGTCTTGGCTTCCTCGGGCATCGTTACGCACAATAAGCGCAGCTCAGTGAACAGGTCCTCTCTGTTTATGTCGTTAGACTTTCCATCTGTCAGAGATGCGCTCAAAGCCTCACACTTTATCTTCAGTTCAGTGTCATCGATCTCTTTCAGTTTGGATAGGTTCAAAAGAAATCCAAATGTGTCTTTGAATTGTTGCAGTTGCTTAAATCTGGAGTTTAATGGTGCGAGGGCCTGATCCACTATTTTGAGGAAATATTCAGTTTTTAATACCCGCTCTGCGGATAGTGGGATATTGTGTGTGTCTTCCTCCTGTGGGGTCGCGGCGGCCTCGCCCTCCTCCTCATCTTCACTGCTCGTCGTTGTGACCATCGTTGTCACCTGGGGCTGGGCAGCCCTGCTTGTGTTGCTGCCGCCGGTGCTGCTAGCTTCCCCTGCCTCCAAAACATAATTTTCGGTTGTCCCGACACGAGGCCCCGCGGCTGCTTCTGACGCGGTTGGGTCGCTGATTTTTGTGATGAATTTATCAAATTAACCTCTCAGCGAGGTATTGAACACTTCTTTTTTCTTTGCTTTTTTTCTTTGTTCATTCCCTGAGTCAAATTTGCTCCATTTATCTCCTTCTCTCGACATTGTGTTTAAAAATTCTAATTACCACCACGCTGCCACACACCATCCACCTTACACCTGACCACCACCCCACGTGCCAATGCGCTTGATAGATGACACAGTCACGCTGTCGCATATAGTGAGGCAGTTTATATGCATATTACTATTCTACAAACGTGTCTAATGTGAAATATATAAGTATGTAAGCAAAACTAGATTTTAGGTCTGTGATGGAAAGTAATTGTTAACATTCTATTTATTTTTATTAAATAAAAAAAAAATTATATAATAATGATTAAAAAAAATGCGAGGCCTCGTAGGTGCGAGGCCCTAGCGGCGGCTCTGGTTCCACCCCTACGATCTTCTTATGACTCTTTCTGGTGACCTCTAATAGACCTGCATCTGATGATCGCAGTATTCTGGCAGGTGTGTAGTTTATTAGAGTCAGCAATGTAGCTGGGTCCTTGTCCATTTAGAGCTGTGTATGTGAGGAGAAGCACCTAAAAACCAATTCTAAAAGTTACAGGAAGCCAGTGTAGAGTAGCTAAGACAGGACTAATGTGTTCCCTCCTTTTATTAGGATGTTGTGATCGATAGTATCAAAAGCTGCACTGAGATCTAATAGGATAAGGATGGAGATTTTATTTGCATCAGAGTTAAGTCTGAGGTCAATACTTACCTTTGTGAGTGCAGTTTCCGTACTGTGGTATCTTCTGAAACCTGACTGAAAGACTTCTAAGATCTTTTTTCCAATATTTTACTGATAAATGGTAGATTTGATATTGGTCTGTGGTTTGCTACTGTGTTGTTATCCAATTTAGGTTTCTTTAATAGAGGCTTTTAACAGCTGTTTTAAAGGCATCAGGGAAGACGCCAGTTTTAAGGGATGTGTTTATAATGTCCAGGACTGGACTGGAGACGCTATCAAACACTCGCTTAAAGAATTTTGTGGGAATAGGATCAATATCTGAGGTTGTGGAGTTTGCTTCTGAGAAAATTGTACACAGTTTGCTTAGTGTGATGCATGTAAAGTTACTCATGGTTACATTGCATACTCTACTGAGATTGGTTTCATCTCCACCTCCACTAGTAATGATACTAGATTCAAGATTCAAGATTGTTTATTGTCATGTGCACAGTTAAACAGACAGTTTGGCATACAATGAAAATCTTACTTTGCTAGTCCGCCCTTGACACAAAATCACACAATACTTAACTAAAACATATTTAAATACAAGCGAGTGCTAAAAAATAAGGTAAAAATAGATAAATATAATACAAGGCACAGTGAGTTACATTGCACGTTCGAATTCAGTGTTTACAGTATAAATGGCGGTGACATACTAGCTCTGATTGAAGTTATTTTGTTCTCAAAAAACTGAGCAAATTCCTCACATTTAGCTGTTGAGGAGGGTGGGGGGGAGGGTGGGGGGGGGGGGGCAGAGACAGTGTTTAGCAGCTGATCCATAGTGGAGAAGAGGACTGAAATTTCTGGCATTTTCTCTGATAATATTGGAAAAATAATCTTTCCTTGCTAGTCGGATGGTTCTGTTATAGGCAGTTAAAGGTCCCCTATTTTTCACTATTTGGGCAATTTTACACAATTCCTGTGAGTCTATGGAACACATCTGTAAGGTTTTTTTCAATAAAATTCAGTGTTATGTATTTCTAATCAAGTACTTTGGTGCACCACCTTCTGCCCTTGCAAAGTCCAAGCTGTTTTTGGCTGGGCTCCGCCCATACTCGCAATGCGCTTTGAGTGACAGTCACCCACCTGCACTGGCAGAGAGAGAGAGAGAGAGAGAGAGAGAGAGAGAGAGAGAGAGAGAGAGAGAGAGAGATAGAGAGAGAGAGAGGGGGGGGGGGGAGAGGAAGAGACAGATAGAGAGAGAGAGGGAGAGAGAAGAGGCTCTCATCACACGTGAGGCTTCAGCAGCCTGGCCAAGTGTGTGCGTGTCTCTGTGTGTTTTAAAAAACATTTTAAACTTAAATTTGTATTAACATTTATAGACAGACAACACTTAGACAATACTTACAATGACATCCATAACACAACAATGCACTAACATGGGCCCCTTGAATATGCATGCGTTCAGCCTCCCAGACCCCCATAAGAGGGCCCTCCCGCCATCCACCCCCAGAAATAGGGCTCCCCCACATCCCAGGTCTGTCCCATGCGGGGCTGAGCACTCAGCGACACGGGTCCCTTGAATTTATTTATTTATAATTGGGCCAGGCTCAGTAGAGGAGAGAGGGAAGGTACTCGCCCGCTACCTCCCATGTCACCAAGCACCCACCCCACGCACAACGACCCCACAACATACAAGACCCCACTCTCCCGGGCCAAACCGCGGAAACGATGACCCCCCCCCCCCGACATTCCCCCCCCCTGAGTTAAGTCCGTAGAACTCCCCCATATCCTTGGCCGATGCGCGCGGAGCCGGGCCCCCAGCGACACGGGTCCCTTGAATTAATTGGGCCAGGCCCAGTAGAGGGGAGGGACCGAGACTCCGCCCCACCGAGCCAAGCCCGCCACCTCCCATGTCACAGAGAGCCCCGCAACACACAAGACCCCACCGGGCAAAGCTCAGCCTCTCTGAACCCATAAGAGAAACCCCTCCCTCCCGCCCTCCTCCCTGAGAAACAGAGCACCCCCATATTCTGGTCCACCATGCGTGGAGCCGAGCACCCAGAGCCGCCGATCCCCGGCCCACTAGAACCCCAAGCCCAGGCCCGCAGAAGGCCAAAGCACCACGCCTCAATGTCCCCCGACCCCCCACGACCCCAAGCCCGGTGTCCCCCCGGCCCGGCGACCAGACCGCCCAGGCCACGGTGGTCGAGGGCCCCAGGAAACCCCACCCCACCCATACCGATCCCACAACACGCAAGACCCCCCTCTCCCGGGTCGAACCGCCGAAACGATGGCCCCTCCCCCCGAAATCCCCCCCCACTGAACTCAGCCTGCCCACCTCTGTACCTCCCATGTCACCGATATCACTATATACATTTATGCTGACATGACTTAAAAAAATAAAACTGACAACACCATGAGAAAAAATGAAATGGTTTGTCCCCTTGGTGGTTTGGAGGGGAATCAGCTCTCCTATTGGAGAAGCCCCGCACCCCTCGCCTAGTGACGGAGATACCCCCCAATGGAGATTCTCCAAGCCTCTCTTCATGTCCAACATTTTTTAATTCTTGTCCTTCACAAATGTCCATGTGCACATTTAAAGCAACTACTATTCTATCATAACTCAAATTCTAACATAACTCAAAGAAAAAAGACAACATTTGGCGCTCCCATGGTGTTAGAGGATCTTAGTCATATCCCTCTGTTCCCCGTTGGAAGGGTGAGGAGTAATGGCTCTCCTAGTGAGAGGGCTCCCCTAGTGGCGAAGTGCGCACTATATAAGTCCAAAATTCGTTCTGTGGACGGCCTCAGAGCTCCTGGTCAATGATCTGAATTTGTCTTTCTTATGCACATGTTCATTTGTATTGTGTGTCACGTGTAATCCTCTAGTTCCTTCATACCAGTCCATTGTGTATTATTCCCCAATATGTTTCCTAATCAGTGTGTCCCTTTTTAAAAATAAATGTCAAATCGTTTGTGTATAACATGTGTATTGTAAATCATAGTGTTAATTATTCTAAATTCAGGTGTTATAGTTTTATACTACTTGGGGTAACTGTTCAATTATCTTTCCTCTGTTGTATCTATTCTTATCCCCAGGTCCCCCGTGTGTATGTTTGTATTGGGTACTCTTCCACGTTGATTTTGTCTTGTATCTTTCTTTGGATCACCGTGTCCTTTCATGCCCCTTTCTCGTGTCCCTTGTCGTTCTTCATAGTTGATCTGTTTTGAATCGGTTCAGGTCCCCTCTTTTCCTCCTCCCGTCCTCCTCTCCTCATCCTCGTCTCTCGGTTCTGGTCCACCTGTGCGCCCTCTCCATCCTCCGCGTCAGCGTAGGCCTAGGCCGTAGGCCTCTCTCATTCCCCTCCCGGCACCTTCCATCCTCTCCGCGCCGTGTCCCTCGCCGCCTCCTGCACGTCGTCGGGACCTGGTTCCTTTCTTTTTCTGAATTTTCTTTATTTCTACATAGCTCAGACGCTTCATTGCCACCTCCGTTGGATTTTTCAGTGTCACATTGTATGCTCCACATTGCTCCTAATCCAATCTGCGTGGTGGCCTGGTTAGCCTCTAGGTTAGCTTGTAAGCTTGTTTGTATGTTAGCCTGTAGCTTCTCTGTATTGACATTCAGCGTCCCGCTAGCTTGTTCTACCTGTTGCATCATTGCCTCGTGTTGAGTCTTTTCCATCTGTGTATTTACTTCATCTGGGGTTGCTTTTCTTTCATTTGTCCTCATGTTCATCTCTTCTTTCTTTTTGTCCTCGAATCTTTATTTAGTTTTGAATTGTTTTACTTCCTTTTTTGATATTCATTGACCGGGAGCTCTTTCATGTGGCTCCTCGCCAGAACGTCGCAAACTGGAAGTCTAGAACCATCGTCTCTGTGTGTTTTCATGTGTGTCTGTGTGTGTGTGCTGACGCATGGTTCTGTGGGACTAATTAATTTCGCCGTGAAAGGATAAACCATCAAAACTCCTGTCATACCCTTTGATAAGGTGATAGAATTAATATCTTATATTTAAACCCACCCTCGCTGAGTCTGTGTTCTATGTTTGCCTTGTACCCTCTCCTGCATTTGGTTTGACCTGCTGACCCGTGGTGCAGGCTGAAGCCCAGTCTCTTTTCCACACACACACGGTTTGAGTGACCTGCTGACCTCGTGGCTCTGGGCCCCTCTCCACACACACACACACACATACACACACACGCACACATCTCCTCTTGCTGCCTACATCTGAAACCCAGTGGTCCCCGTCTGACACAAGCACACACACTCAAGTACACACACATAGGACAGATACACACACATAGCTCACACACACTTACACACCTCACACGCACACACGGACTCACGTACACACACATAGACAGTCACCTCACACACACACACACACTCACGTACACACACATAGACAGTCCGCCTCACACGCACAAACACACTCACGTACACACACATAGACAGTCCGTTTCACACACACTTACACACAAACATACACACAGATACACAAACATAGAATTCATGACTACACTGAATTGCTTAAGTATCACAAAAGTGTCATGAATAGCACAGAGTTAAAGACAAATGACTAGAGTGAGGACATGAACTCGGGTCTAGCCTCGCACACACTCACTCAAACGCATACACAACATATACACACAGATACACAACCCGCCCAAATGCGGGGGACCCCAGAGACCATTATCGTTCGGCCCCCACCGTAATGAAAGGCACGTACTGAAAATCCCCACCCTCTACCTTCTCTTCCCGCCTTATTCTCTTTATCCTCAACTATGACGGTTTGATTGATTGATTGATTGATTGAAAACTTTATTAACAGATTGCAGAATGGGTACAATACAGTACAGCTCATACACACAATTGTTAAGGGGATGCAGACCAGAGAAAGACTTTCGTCTTGTTTACATCAGGGTCCCCCATTTTCAATTCATCAGGACATATATGAACTACATGACATACAGATAGTCAGTACTGCTACATCTATACATTTATGACATACCAGATTTGCAAATACAGTACTGTTTGTGATACAGAAGGAGTCAAGAAAAGGGAGTATATACATTTGACGTAGAAACTGTACATTGGAGGAGGTTGGGTGGGGGGGGTTGGGTACATTGGGATATTGACAACCATACTGGGTAATTTACATTGGAGGTGGTTGGGGGGGGGGGGCACACTGTATAAACAAGTAAAACTGTACATTGAGGGGGGGGGGGGGAGGAGACACTGTACAAACAAACAAAATTGTACATTGGACTATTGACAAAACCATACTAGGTAAATGACTGTACATTGGAGGGGGTGGGTTAGGATATTTACAGGGGCCAGTGTGAATTGCAGTCTCCCGTAGGTGTCCCTTGAGAGAGGTTTTGAAAGTGGGTAGTGATCCACATTCCTTTACAGCTTTGGGTAGGGCGTTCCACATTGATGTGGCATAATTGCGAAACGTGTTTAGTCCCTTATTTGAGCCGAATCTGGGTTTAACATGATTTGTGGAGCTCCCTCTGGTGTTGTGATCGTGGTATTCACTGAACTTTGGGAAGTATTTTGACATGTACATGGGTACCTTGGTCGTGTAGTGTATCTTGTAGACCAGGCCCATTGCAAGTTGCTGTACTCTGTCGTCTACTCTAAGCCATCCTAGGTTGTCCAAAGTGGGCAGGGGTGAGGTGGGTTCTAGGAGTAAGGTCAAGCAGTAGTCTGACCAGTTTGTTTTGAGATGTTTGTAATTTTGTTTTAGCGCCTTTGAGGTGCTTTGGTACCATGAGGTGCAAGCATAGTCGTAGTACCCCTGAATGAGTGCTCCTGCCAGAGTCTTCAGGGTATTCTTGTTTACCAGAGAGGAGATCCGGTACAAGAATCGAGTTCGTTGGTTGACTTTTTTTATTACATTGGATGCCATTTTGTCACAGGAGAGATTAGCCTCTAGGATGGAACCCAGGTAGGTAATTTCATCTTTCCTTGTGACAATATTGTCACCCACTGTAACTGAGAAGCCGTCGGTCTTGCTGAGTTTGTTATTTGAACCGAAGAGAATGGACTCTGTTTTGCCCATGTGTAATGATAGTTTGTTATCAGCGAGCCATATGCAGATTCTGCCTAGTTCCGAGCTGAGGGTTGACAACTATCAATCATCAAACCAGGAAAGAGGTGTGTCTAACTACCAATGTATAAAAGTTTGTGGCTGTCTGTTCTCGTGACCATTCTGCAATTGTCTGCTCCCGGAGAGGAGGCTTCATGCAGGTGGTCCGGATTTGTGATCTATTCGTGCTGTGAGAGTTCAGTAAACTACAGACTGCCATCTGACTCCTTGTCTCATCTCTGCTCACCACGCCGACATTCAATTAAAAGAACCCAGGGTTAATTTACATTATAAGTGGAAGATCCAAGAAAATATCCTTTTAGCCGCGCAGGGGGGGGGGGGGGGGGGGGGCATAATCCACGGGACAATGCATTGGTAACTTGTTTCAAATGACAAGATTTACTCCCGTGAATATTATTGCACGGATCGGAATACGGGCGCGCGCGTGGGAGCGTGCGCTATGATATTTTGCAACAGGTTGACAGTGTAACAGCGAGTGCTCTCTTGATAGAGAGAGATACATAAGCCCCCTCTCTCTCAATGCAGTGTGCTCCGAGACTCGCACCGTATGAGCCTCTCTCTCCCTCTCTCTATCTGTCTCTCCTCTCTCTCTCTCTTTTCTCTCTTTTGAGGAAGTGCTGACTGACAGGGAAACCGCTTCCCATTATTTCCACTCGCTCCGTTTTGATCATAATTTCAACATATCACAGTTGATTGTGGGCGTGCAGTGGCAGATCAGCGCCTTCCTACGTCAGGGAGTGAGTCAATTCTGAATGGCTTGGTTCAGTGGGGGAGGTTCTTGTCTGAGCTGAACTGAAGAAACGGGACTAGCTAGAGATTTCACATCTAGTCAGTGTTGGTACAACCCCACATTGCTAGAAAACAATGCAAACCACTGGAAAAGGCCATTTATAAGATAGTGGACCTTTAAAGCATCTTTGTAGATATCACAGCAGATAGTGGTTTTTGTTTTCCTCCATGTTCTCTCTGCTGAACGACATTTCCTTTTTTCTTCTTTGACACCATTATAGTTCAACCAGGGGGAGGCTCTTGTTGTCAACTATTTTTAGTTTTTAGTGGGGCGACAGAATTTAATACAGATGATAGTGCATCATTGAGATTTTCTACCATTTCATTTAGAGAGCTGTCATGACTGTGTGGTTCATATAGTCTGATAAGATCGGTGAACTTTGATTCAGCTTTGTCATTAAGGCGCCTATTTTTAGTTTTAGTAAGGGTTATTTGGCATCAAAGAATATACAGTGATGGTCAGTGAGAGGTAGCTCAGTTATTGAGATATTATTTATGTTTAGCCCAGTTGTTATCACGAAGTCTAATGTATTCCATGTCGGTGAGTTGCATTTATTATATGCTGTGTTAGATCAAAGCTATCCAGTAGATTTGCAAGCTCTATAGCTTTGGAGTCTGCTTTTTTATTTACATGAATATTCAGGTCTCCGTTTAGGATCGATCACCTTATCGTATCAGGTAACACATAGTGAGATCAGTTCAGAGAACTCTTGTATAAATAATGGTGAGTGTCTAGGTGGGCGATATATTGTGACAATTATGGTTGATTCAGTTTTGAGTTCAATGGCTAGATATTCCATCGACATGAACTCACCTAGTTCTGTGATTCTAAACAAAAATCTTGAGGAAAAATGGCTGCAACCCCTCCTCCTCTTCGGTTCTTTCTGGGCAGTTGATGAACGCTATAGTCTCATCATTATTGATGTAGCTGTGTCGTTATTAAGCCATGTCTCCACTAAGCAGATGCAATCTAAGTTATTTTCTTTAATCAGATCATTGACTAAAAAGGTTTTATTATTCAGATATCTGACATTTAGGAGGGCTAATTTTATTTGTTGGACTGGTCATGAGAGGTGATCTGCTTTGGCTGGACTTTGATAACTTTGAGGTTAACGGCACGTCCAGGCCTATTAGATGTATAGCTTTTACTGTACCATGCCATTGGCTGGTTAATATTACTGGTATGTTGGAGATGGCATGGCGTCTGTACTATCGTTGTTTCTCTTCGGGCAGTGAGTCCACTGAGATTACACTGAGTTCAAGTTGTTGTTTCGTGGAGCTCAGTGTGTTGCTTGTGTCCATGCAGGAGGTTGTGTCATTCGGCTTAGATGGAGCAGAGATTGGGGCTTGATTGTGTCCACTTAACGGAGGTCAAGACTGACTGATGTTTGCTGTTAGTAGTCGAGAACCTCTATAATTTGGGTGAAATCCATCAGATGCTAATCGGTCCCCAGAATTCCAGAAAATATTGAAATTGTCAATGAATCTCAGTTTGTGTGAGGGACAGACAGATGCCAGCCAGGTGTTGAAAGACAGGAGTCGACTCAATGCCTATTTTCCTCTACGATAGCAAGCAATTGATCCACTGATGGATACATCCTGATGTTCGGTTAGTGTATTCAGTAGCTTGATGAAATGTTTTTGTGTCTCAGTGCCAGTTTTTTTGTGCAGGATATCAAACGAGCCAATGTGGATGACGATCTTGGTGTGCTTTGGTTTATCTTTGAGGATTTCTGGTATCACTGATGACAGGTCCTCGACAGATCTGTTGCTCAGACAGATATTATCTGCTTTTGCAAGTTTCACATGCTTTGTCATGGCATCTCCAATCAAGATAATATCCATCTGTGGTGTTGTCCTTGCATTCCCCGCGTCACTTTTTAGGCCACCTGCTTTATCAGCATTGTTTGGGTTACCAGTTAGCCTTGAGCTCTCAGTGCTGGTGTTAGCTCTGTGTGCAATGTCCCAGTTAGCCTCTGAGCTAACGCTAGCAACGTTAGCTTCTCTGTGTGCTAATAAGCTATGACTAGCCTCTGTGCTTATTTTAGCATTGTTAGCTGGAGAGGTATGGGTGGGTTTTGGGGTGAAATGGACGTCTCCCTGGCATAGTCGAGCAGGCCGTGTCGGTGTTGATGCGCCCTCCTGGCGCATCCGGGGTCTGGGCCCTTCATGCTCGGTGTCAATACTCCGGTGTCTTTTTGCCTTGGGAGTTCCAAGTGACTCAAAGCTGTTTCTGAGCATGAGAGGGGGAGAGCGTATGCTGGAAGAGTGTCTGTCTTGCTTACTCCGCCTATTCTCCTGGACCTTAATCCACGGTTCGGTGCGCTGCCACTTCTTCGGATTAGCACCGAGAACAGGCCAAGGCTCATTGGCTAGTGGAAATAGAGGCTTGTCGGTGATGGTGCTGTCTCGAGTATCATGTCCAGATATTTCTCATCCTCACGGATCTGGTACAGATTAGTAACCCGAGCTTCTAACTCCATGATTTTCTCTTTGAAGTTGAGACAACTAGTACAGTCTAGAGATACTGTGTATGTCGTCATCGTGCCTTATTTCTCCAGTCTCTTCAGGCTAGGCTAAACTGAAGCTAAGCTAGGTACTTAGCTGGTGATGGTGGGCCTTGTTGTCTTTCGCTGGTCGCTTCACAA
The DNA here is from genome assembly GCF_963971535.1 of Notolepis coatsorum. Classification (NCBI taxonomy): domain Eukaryota; kingdom Metazoa; phylum Chordata; class Actinopteri; order Aulopiformes; family Paralepididae; genus Notolepis; species Notolepis coatsorum. The sequence goes on from NC_140173.1 coordinate 77,766,812, forward strand.
CCGGGGTCTTTATGAAATATCCTCGCCTTTCATAAATATCCTCGCCTTCAGCAGTGCAATCTTCTCTCCAGGTGCCCGACACAGTCCTTTGTGTTTAGCTGATAAGACAGAGACTTCTTCATCTCGCTAGTCCTCCCACGGAGAGATCCTGCTACTCGTCCTTTCGACGATGCACTACGGTCATAAATCTAAATAAATAAATTCACAGTTCTGGAGAAGTACCATAGGAACTGGGAGTTAACGTACAGAGTATTTAGAGTCGAAAGGGTTATAATAAATCATTAAGGTAGCGATAGGCAGAAAAATACAGAGCGACAGTAAAAAGCAGCTTGCAGAGCAGAAGCAGGAAGTGATTATTATATAGTAAAATAGAGTTGTTCTATTTGGAACAGGCCTAATAAACTGCTCCACTTTCCCCCCCAAAATGTAGCGGTTGCTGGAAATTCGGAGAAACACCTCTTAGTAAAAAAAATATCAATTTGAATTTTTTGCTGAAAGGTCATTTGGAAACCCAATGATTTTGTAGCTTTTATTGAGTGAGGTATTGATTTCAACCGATATGGTTCCACCCCATGCTGCGCTCCGCCAACCATGAGCAGTGTTTGACAGCCAATGAGGTATTGAACCAAGCTTCCAGACAGTCTAAAGAATGCTGGGTGATGTGTCCCTCCTTCTAAGGCAGCAAAGCAGGACAGGGTAGTCTGCCAGGAAGCAAAATGATGCCGTAAGCCTCCTTGGCAGCCAGTTAATACAGATGGCTTCAATGCAGCCTAACAATAACACTGCTGCATCTACTCACACCTGCCAGGAAGGCTCAATGCATCATTGGCTGACGAAGATCGCAAGTGTAGAATGGGTTGGAACGGCAGTTGGCTGTCCTGAAGACAGCGGCTGCCTTTTAGTCATCTAGTCTAGTAATTGAGCAGAAGTCCTCTCTGCGTTTATGATGATCATCTTCTAAAACATTAGGTTCCAATGTATTCCTTCGTCATTTCTGATTCTCTGTTTTGCCATTTGACCTTTGTCCAGTTCAGGAAGTGCCTAATCCAGCTCTTCACCGGCAAGGGCACCATCCCCGAGACCAACATGAACCAGACGTCAGAGCGACCCGGGATGACCGGCGAGAGCCAGCTAGGAGAGATGTCGGCCATTGCCGCCTGCATCCCCTTAGAGGGCACCGTGTCGCCCACCTCTGACAAGCCACCCAGCGACTGTAGCTCCTTCGCCCAGCTCCCCATCCCAGAGAACAAAGTGTGCCCGATGTAACAGTAAATGTAATGTTCTCCCCAGTAACCTTCTCACCATTCTTCTCTCCTGTGCCGTCCCTGGTCTCTGAACCACACTCGCTCCACACTAGCAGTTAGTCTCAGCAGTTAGTCTCTACAGTGGGTTTCAAAAGTATTTGGACAGCGACACATTTTTAACCTGTTAAGCTGTAAGGTCCCCTTATAAGGAGACCCTGCTTTTCTTTATCATAAATCATGGGGTATCATTGGAAAGCTACACTCATTGGCTACAACCCTGTCCAAAAATCTTCGAGATCGCCAAATGATTGACGGAGCGAGAGTTGAGGATGGTAATGTGTACTTTGGCGCACGCCTCACATATCACATAACCGCTGAACGGATTTTGTCACCTGAAAGGGCAATAGACTGGCAACAAATAGGGCTTTAATCCTATCTAAATATTGTATTAAAAGAAATGCACACCCGAGCCGCTAGAGGTCGGCAAAGTGGCACGTTGCGAATCGTCCTCAAGAGGGCCCACATGTGGGCCCTTGGATGTTAACCCGTAGCGCTGTCCTCTTTTGGTGCCAAATTTTATTGGAGGATACATTAAACAATGTTTGAATGAACAGTTGGAACATTTTATATATTCTTTGTATATACTACATCCCCCCCCTTTTCAGTGTGCCAAAAAGACTTAAATTCTAATAAATGACTAATGTCAAATAATACCCTGCCTCTCAGAGTAACGTGGTAGATCTTCATATTTTAGAAAATAAAGATCTGTCTCTAATGAATGCCTGGTACTACAACGGACACCATGCAGCCACAATATTAACACTCTATGCTGTTAGCAATTGTATTGTAGGTACAAAATGGAGACTTTGGACTGATATCAGTCAAATATTTTACAGTAGGTAGAAGATAAGATAGATAATTTGTGAAAGTGTAATTAAATGTATAGATGAGGATTTATATGTTACAATAAATATGGGAAATAAATAATTAGAATCTGAATAAATTTATGTAAACAGTATACACAGGTGCAGTATACACAAGGTTCCCTAACTGGCATGATATACGCTATACATTATTCTTTGTAGTCCGTGCATGTTTGGTGGTACTGTAAGAGTCGGACACATTAGTGATCAGACATTCTCGAGTTCTGCCGCCATAATGTGCTCACAGTATAGATCTATGCAGCTATGTTTAATGAGCAGAGAAAATAAAGAGGCCAAAAAGTATCACTGTCCAAATAGACATTTGGAGCTCTCTCTATATTTCATGTTTAAAATAAGCACAATTGAGAAGACAAAAGAAGAACTAAAGCCCAGGCAGACTGAAGTGTTTCACAACATGTTCCATGAAACCATGGCTGTAAATATGATCTCCATCCCCTTCCTGGATGGACATTCTTTTTCCATCTTCACTCATCTGCTAGTTTGACTTGTTAAAGAGAGGCTACTTCCTCTTGTCTGCCCTGTTAACCATCATAATAAAAAATAAATGTTGCAGCGACGAGAGGGCTGTTAAAACCCCCCAAACAACACAAATCTGGTAACTGAGGGCTAGCCACAATATTTCAAATATCAGGATGCAGCCAGCCTTTCATCTTCCCTCCCTTGCCTTCCCCCCCTTTGAAGCCTCTGCAATGGCGGCTGCTGAGAAAGCATAGACCACCGCAACACTTCCGGGATTCTGAAATCGGGGAGGAGATTGCGGGGGGAGCATATGAATGAATGTGGATCAGAGCCGTGATGTAAGTGGTTGCCGATACGGGGGTGCTAGAGACATGATCGAATAGACGTTTATGTGCCTCAATATCCTGAACACGGCGTGACCCATTCCTAATCGATCAGAACTAAATCGGCAGAGAAAAAGCCCATTTTAAAGCACCTATTCCGCATGCACATGCGCAGAGTGCCCATGGAGTCTGGACGACGCAAGATGACGCACAAATGAATGTGGACTGTTCTATCAGAGGGAGGAGCTTCGGTGGCCAGGTTCCTTTCAGCCGAACAGGATAATGAAAAAATTATCCCACTAAATGGCCAGACGCGTCTTATGGCGATCTACAATTACCTCATTGAGTCTCCAGGTAGACTAATGTTTATATTTAAGTGCAGCGGTCTGTAGCCACTCACATTACCACCGAAGCTCCGCCCTCTGATGGAACAGTCCACATTCATTCGTGCGTCATCTCGCGTCGTCCAGACTCCATGGGCACTCTGCGCATGTGCATGCGGAATAGGTGCTTTAAAATGGGCTTTTTCTCCGCCGATTTAGTTCTGATCGAGTGGGAATGGGTCACGCCGTGTTCAGGAGATTGAGGCGCATAAACGTCTATTCGATCATGTCTCTAGCACCCCCACAGCCGTATCGGCAACCACTTACATCACAGCCCTGATCCACATTCATTCATATGCTCCCCCCGCAATCTCCTTCCCGATTTCAATGTAACGCGGAAGTGTAGTGGTCTATTGTGTTGCTATTTGTTTGTTTGTTTGTTTGTTTGTTTATTTACACATATAAAAACAGTTACATATATAATACAATATAGTCCACAAGGGATGTGTAGGAGAATTGCCTAAAAACCCTCAAGGGGCTTGCATGTGGCATTCACCAGGAAGCAAAATTACATTATATCAAGATAAATGTAAAATATAAAATAAAATCCCCCCCCCCCCCCCCCCCCCTCTGAACAAACAAACACACACAAGCAGGCCTACATAGACACCGAAGTAGGCACCCCATGCCATACGATTTCTGGTATAGAGAAAACAATCAATGACAGTAAGAATATATAATAAAACGAAAATACAATAACACAATACATCAAGCCATCAGACTACAGTTTGTAAAGGAAGTCCATATGGGAAATATTGGTGATCTAGGAGATGAGATTTCAGTGCTCTTTTGAATTTCAGAAAAGAAAATTCCAAAATATGTGGAGGCAAAGAGTTCCACAACTTTGACCCTCGGTAGAGCAAACAAAACTGAGATTGGGAAGTGCGGGAAAAGGGTGGTCTAAGCAAACAGGAACTACGTGTGGGGTAATTATGAATTTGAAATGAAGCCCGTGCCCAGCCTGAGCCCATGACGTTCAGGCCCTGCCCGACAATAAGCCTGACTGTAATGCAACATTTGAAGCCCTAGCCCGAGTGAAAGCCTGAAAAAAATAATATATATTAGACTTACATTTTTATTTTTATTTTTTTAATATTCAAAACACGGTTTTATATGAACTTAATAAATAAAAAAAAACAAAAATGTTCAATAGGTCTACCTAAATAACAGATAGGCGCATATCGCGCTGAAAACTAATGAAGCATTATATTATATAGCAAAATATTAAATAATTTTTTTGTTTTAAATATTCGAAACACTGTTTATATATTAACTTAATAAATAAACAAAAGCGAAAATGTCCAATAGGTCTACCTAAATAACGCATATCACACTGAAAACTAACAAGCATTATATAGCCCGTTTCGCGTCTTTCTTATTAGAATGCCGTCTACAGTATTTCCATTTCCCAGCACGCGCGTTAGACTGACTCAGTGCCTCGTCACAATCAGTCCAAAAACTGCTCGGATGCTACCGAATCCAATATCGCGAGTATACAGAGGTACTGGCAGACACAGACTAAAACATTAATGTCATCATGACACAAAAGCATACAGAAAAAACTCGACCAGCAGCCAATTATATATAAAATAAATCAGGACTCACCACGCTGTTGACGTCAGCAACAAAAATTTCTTGCATTGAATAACGTTAACAAAACTTCGCCAACCGGCTGCTACATCCAAGAACAAATTAAAACGTTCGCCAACTGGCTATATTCCAACTTCAAACAACAATTGAACCACTTCGGTCCGCTGTTCATTTGTTCACCATCCACCGTTGATGTCCTTCAGCACTGTTCTACTGTCCTTGTGTTCTCCCTGCGGTAATTACATCCAAATGTTTCCAAAGATGCAGCTTTCCCAGACGCATTGGGAACTTTCAAAAGCTCTCCCTTTCTTTAATTCCCTTTACTATTTTATCTGTTAACTTATCCATCTTGACTCAGAGACACGAGGCTCTGACTCTCTGATCTCTGATGACAGCTGCCGCAAAACAGAAAGTGAAAGCAGCACGAGGCGCGCGTGCAATGAAAAAAAAACTAAAAAGAAAGAGGGCGCTGCCCGGCCCGGCCGAGCCCGAATTATTTATTTAAAAACAAAGCCCTACACAGCCCGAACCCGTCGGGTCGGGTAGGGCCCCGCCGGGCTCGGGCAGGGATGCAGTGCAATAGTTGCTAAGCTGTTTCAGTACCTCACTCTGGCAGAGGATGATAATTAATCTCCCACTGCTCGAGAGGAAGAAACAAGTCTTCTGAATCTGGACACCCTTTACAGTAGTTTGTCTCGAGCAGAACTAGATTGGGTCAAAGTTTTCATTTGAAACAAAGACATTTAATGGGACTTTGCCGTTGCCTCACAGAGGAACCACAAATTTATGAAACGCCAACAGAGCGATCCTCTCTACACACACACACACACACGCACACACACACACAGACAGACAGACAGACAGACAGACAGACAGACAGACAGACAGACAGACAGACAGACAGACAGACAGACAGACAGACAGACAGACAGACATACAGACAGACAGACAGACAGACAGACATACAGACAGACAGACAGACAGACAGACAGACAGACAGACAGACAGACAGACAGACAGACAGACAGACAGACAGACAGACAGACAGACAGACAGACAGACAGACAGACAGACACATACACAGACACAGACACAGGCACTATGAATCTATATAGCATAGCATAGCACAACAAAAGCTTAGCTAACTAGCCATGTACAAAAGCAATGAAGATTCACCTCACAAGCATGGGTCAACAGCAATACTAGAGCGGCGTACTGCAACACAGCTGCTGTCAATGTAGCAATGCGTTTTTAAATGTTTTTGACAACTTTATGGTATGTGTTTGTTCATTCTCACTGGATATCAATGTGCACAAGACACCGTTGTATTATCTATGCTACACGGTCATTGATTAGTTTAAACAGCAATGGTGTGGTGTCTGTTAGCAATGTACCATGGCCCCACATTATGTAGGTTAGGATTGTTTGACATTCTGTATTTTTTAAATACATTTCTTTGTCCTGTCTGGTGTGATATGAATGTAGATAGACAAAGATACAGCTATGTCCTGAGTTATGAGAAAGGTACAGCAACGTCCGTCTCTGATTACAGCTTGTGATTAATGCAAGGCTATAGCGAGAAAGTATCCTGTGGCCGTCTGCAGTTTGCCGATGCTATAATGTTTCATAAGGTTTGTATCATCGATATTTTTATACTCTCAATTGCTTCAGAATTGTTCACATTTGTCTTCATTCTACAGATGCTTTAAAGCACAAAATCGTCAGAATCCTGATTTATTCCAGCACACTCCTCATTGCCTCTGTAAACTGCAGACTGGTTAGGACCTGTGATCGGAGATGTGAAAATAAATATTAATAATGCCAAAATAATATATTAGTTATTATAGCTTTGCCAGACTACAAATGCAAGCCAACAAAGGTAGAAGTAGTCAGAGCTTTTCAGATGGTTTTCAGAACTAGGGATATGGATGTTGAACGGGTTTATGAGATTTCATAACAGACCAGGGAGGCCAAAAATCTAATTTAATGTACTTTTATTTTGTTAAGAATTAGATTCCTAAATTAGCTTTTGATTATCCACCAATTGGGAGTAGAAATCAGTGCCCTACTCATGTTCCCTTACAGACACCTCCACAGAAGAACCGGACAAGTCACACACACACACACACACACACACGCGCGCGCGCACGCACGCACGCACGCACGCACGCACGCACGCACGCACGCACGCACGCACGCACACACACACACACACACACACACACACACACACACACACACACACACACACACACACACACACACACACACATTTGAAATGTTTATTTATGTCCACATGAACAGAAGTACAAGGATGCCTCATACAAAGGACATAAACACTGCGAGTGCAGTCAGAAATTATGATAGAACAGCCAGGTACAAGGTGCATGGACGGCAGAATCATGGGAAAAGGTAACAGCGCCTCCTCCAAATTGAGCGGCTTCCTATAATTGCTGATACTGAGCAGTACCTGGCTAACTGCTTGGCCTTTCTTTTGGGGAGACCGGCTATCTGTAGGCCCCTCACAACCAACTTGTGCACATGCCCTAGGCTGCCAAAGATAAAAACTAGGAGTTTACATCTGTAGCCTAGCTGTGAGATGGTCTGCTGTAACTGTTGGTATTTCAGCATTTTGGTTAGAAAGGCTTCTTCTAAGCTGTAGTCAAAAGTACAGCCAACCTCAAGAATGGACACCTCCCTAAGGTGTTCATTTACAACAAATACATCAGGGGTGTTAGCTGTAATATTAGAGAACACAGAATCATCATTGCACAGGTTGAACATGCTTGGCTTCACAGTAGAATGCTTAAACAACGTGATGGAGGACCTAAAAATAGAAGAGATATATTTCGCTATCAAATCTACTATTCTGTCATGCCTACTTATGTAGAGGCCCCTGTATACATGGCAACCATTTAAGATGTGGGGCATGGTTTCAGCTATTTGGTCATTGCCGTGGTGAATACAGTGAGGAGCATGACTGCCTGGAAACCAGATGGAGAGATTCAGTTTAGATGGTAAGACCTGTAATCTCGCTTTCAGAGTAAAGATAACAATGCACTCATCTATGGCAACATTTTTGAACACAGAGTGAGAGACAGAATGGTCCGCAGCAGGGAGACACGCAATCTTCCCCTGCAGTCTCAACGCAGTCCATTGTTCCCGCCGTGTTTGCTGTTGTGCCCACAGGAGGCGACCTCGGCCATTAGTCAGTGGAAGTTGGTGATCCATTCCACACACCTCAGAGTTAGACCCCACCCACTCCAGGGTAACATCAGCCCAGCAACACGTGTCATTAAGGTCCGGCCAGTCTGACCACACACCGAAGCCAGGAGAGCGACTGTCCAGCGCATGGGCACACATAAATGCACACATATACATAATTGTGAACATCAGACAGCACATAAATCAAACGCAGTCCGCATAATGTTTTGGTGCAAAGATTAGCGACCCCACTGCATGCTGATAGAGAGGACGGGCTGGGAAACAGCTCTACCTGTATAGATAGCTAGAGTTCCTCGTCTCCCTCCGGCCCCTGAATATCAAACTCCTCCAACTATTTGTTGTGTTGTACTTGTAAAAAACAAAAAAAGGGCATGTTGAGAATTGTTCTGCTGTATGTTTTTTGTGTAAAGCGTTTTTCCTTTTCATTCACGAGACTTAACGGATCATATAAATGCACGCTAGTTATGAAAACGTCTGTATTAAAGTATATTTTTTGAAAAGCAATAATTTCCTCCGTGTGGTTTCTTCGTGGTCCTGGGAGGCGGGCAACACTGTGGCGTTGGGAAAGCGGATCACGTAAAGCCTTGCGTCCCTTGGGTTGTGGAGAAGAAAAAAAAGAAGCAGAAATCAATTGATGGACATTGAGGTTCCGCTTGTGATAGGAAGTTAGAACTCCAGGCAGGTCTTGCATCTCCATTCGCTCTCAATATGATCCTCTTCCAGTTCAGGCAGGTTCAAGGTCTTATTCCCGCTCCATACTCTAAAGCGATCGATTTCCACACCTATTCACATTGATGTATGCTTGGCCACATGCGTGCCCTAACCCAATCTCGTGCCTATTAGCCGACCCTTGCATTGCACTACCTATTATGGTGGGGGGGGGGGGTGCTGTAAGGATGCCGCTGTGCTCCCATTACATTCCCCATTATGATAGCACTCTTAACACCGTGTCACATTCTTTAAGTCAGTGGCCAAATTGCAGTAGACTAAGCACCTTGTATCCACCAGGGACACGCCGCCTGGGTGATTTAGACTCTGTGAGGAACCATATTGTGTCTCTTTTCCTCCTCCTCCTCCTCCTGCGTTTCCAATTCTATGTGATGCCTTGTTTTTTTATTTACCCAGGGACGGTTGACACATCTTCTCTCTTTCAAGCTGCTTCACACTCACACTCTCATTAGGCTTGTTTTCCAACCTTCTTTCTCAAGTCGTCCCAGACACGGCGAGGATTGGAGCAGCAACACGTCACTCTCAATCTGTGCCCTCAGTTCAGTTGGACATTCCATTTCATCTTTCCCTCGCTACCCCAGATCACAAAGCATAGGCACAGAGCCATACTTTTATTTTCGGGGGAGGGGAGGGCAGAGAGGGAATGGAGGGACAACAGACGAGGCAGAGCTAAAGGTGCAGTTCCACCAAACACACGGACCTGTTTAACTGGCTGCTTGATGGGCGTTCAATTAAATAATGTAGGCAGATGTCGGATAGATGATATTAGAGCCAGTATTTTGATTTGATAAGAAAGGCCACTTAATTGTGACGTCTGTAGTCAACGCACTATAAAGGACTACAAATCCCACGGCGCCTGTGCTAAAGCCGCAGTGATGGGCAACCTGTTGAGAGACGTGGTCGAGAAACATTTTTTAACCGTTTTGTACTTTTCGTATCATACATAACGTACCTTTTCGTATTATAACGTACTACACGTAACGTACCGTATCATACACGTACAAGTACCCTTTAAGTTATGAAGTTATTAAGCATTATCAAGAAAGAAAGAATACCCAAGTTGTTTGTTATTTTCTTTGAGTTTTGCCTATTTCTTTTGAATATTGTAAAGGCCTATTTTCTTTGTTGCATGTGCAAATGTTTGTTACTTTATTTTGAGCAAACACATCGCAACATCATCGAAACCATTGGAGGCCAAGCAACACTTCGAACTGTGAGTAATTTAAATAAAGAAACTAGTTAGAACTGTCTGTTTAAAGCGTCTAGTGGCTTGATGGAAAGACTGATTGATTGATTGACAATGGAAGGAAGCCACGACAGATGATGTCATGCCCCCACATCCTTCTATGGTCTTGATCAATTGAATGCCGTTTTATTTTCCTTTATTGACATTGACAAGTATACAAAATATGTCAATATCAAAACATAACCATTGCATATGTAAGGCTATTAAAAAAACAGCAAACAAGTCAATACAGCTACAATTGTTACGCAAATACAAAAGAGAGTCAAGTGTGGCAGAACCCCAGGACAGACAGACACAGGAGACAGTCGGAATACAATAATGATATTTAATAAATAAAGACACGTAAAACCACAATAGTCAGTACGATCAAGCACTGAGATATGAGTTGTCAGGTCTTTTATGCAGCAGGTGTCTCTGCCTCAGGACGCATCCAGATGCTCCGCATTGCGCTTGATTAGCCTCCATGGGAGGTGACGAGGTGGAAGCCACAACAACCATTATGTTTTGTGAGTGACAAACAATTCCATCATAATGTTATATCCATTAGTTATTAGGGGTGTAACGGTACACAAAAACCACGGTTCAGTACGTACCTCGGTTTTGAAGTCATGGTTCGGTACAGGTTTTTGGTACAGTGGGGGAAAGTTTGGCTTTCCATGTTCCACTCAGGGGTGATGTAGTGTGCAGTAACTAATTGTACTTGTAGGGCTGTCAACGAATATTATACTGTATTGAAATTAATAATCGACTTGTAAAGAAAAAAATATATATAATTATATTAGATTGTGAAGAAAACAGCCCCTGGTGGGCGGTCGTTAGTGGTTAACATACCGTTGTATTCGTTCGGTACACAGCCGTTTGGTACGGTACACACTGAAACGGTTTGGTACGGATACGTATACCTTTACACCCCTATTAGTTATCTAACCTACTGATCAAACCCATCAGAACGGGGTCATCCCTATGTTCCCCGGGTTCTATGTTCCCCGATCGATTGATTGATTGATTGAACATTTTATTAATGTCCGCCTTGTTTCGAACTGGTTAAGCTTGGCGACTCTTTCGAAGTTGGTTAAGGTTAGAGTTTGGAATCAGGGCTGGTGGTCTATCGCCCTGCTCTAAAGATAAACTCTAAGCATAACCGACTATCTATCGCTACCGGGGAACATAGGACCCGGGGAACATTGACATGCGCCCATCAGAACCCCCCCTCCCTCTCCTGTACTACAGCACTCAAATCTCCCCACAGGGATTATCCCTTTTATTATCTTAAACTGCAACAATGTCAGCAATATCTCACCGTACTCTGTTCCTCTGCAGTTTGTCCCTGTATGATGGCAGAAATGCGTTGGAAAGGTTGGGAAACCAAAGACAGCTGTTATCAGCCTTTCTTCCATAATCTATACATTATTGTATCATGTCATGATATAATATATATATATTTTTTAAATGTAAACAAGCTGCCTACCATAGAAACACTGCAGACAGCTGATTGGATAGACGCATCGTGAGGTTGGTGGTCCTTGGTTTCGCAGCTGTCAATCGTGGGGCTTGGTTATACAGCCTTTTTTTTTTTTTTAGCTAATCAGTCCACTCAAATATGTATCTTACAACGTTTTAGGCATTTAATAGGCCATACAGTTGCTGTATTGTAATTCATATTTGATCTGCAACTCCTATAGTTTGGCAGTTCGATCAGAATTGTGCAAGGCAGCTGCGCTGCTTTGGACGGATTAATTTGCATAACGTTGAACTCCAGTTGACTTTATGCTAATTCTGTACGACACACGAGCCACACCAATGCCTTCCAATTCACAGCAACCCTTCCCATTGTGCACCTCGTGGCTGCATACGCTCCTCTACACTGAAAATGTATTGACTGCAGCAGTGCTGCTAGACTTGGCTGGAATTGGTGGAAATTCCCCCATCACAGTATAGAAAGCTGATAACTTGAAGCAGGCCGGACAGAGCCTCTTAATCCTTACAAGATAAGCCCCTCACCAAAGATACCACAGTGATCAGATAATGGAGGTCAGTGTTGTCTTTGACCTACTTATCTACTGGGGTTTTGAACAACTGCTCTTTAGACAAAGACAACAGATGTGGGATTCACTACTGACACAGTGCACACTGCTAATGCTAAATGCTGTGTTCTGAGCCCCCTGCTGTACTCACTCTACACACACGATTGTGTGGCCAAGTTCAGCTCCAACTCCATAGTGAAGTTTGCAGACGACACGGTGGTGGTGGGGCTGATCTCGGACAACGACGAAAAGGCCTACCGGGAGGAGGTTGAGGTACTGGAACGCTGGTGCCAGGACAACAGCCTGCTGCTGAACATTGGTAAAACCAAGGAGCTGATCGTGGATTATAGGAGAGGACAGCAGGAGACACACACACCACTGAGGATAAACGGGGCTACCGTGGACAGGGTGAGCAGCTTTAAGTACCTGGGGGTCCACATCTCAGAGGATCTGACATGGTCAACACACAGACTCAGTCGTAAAAAAGGTGAAGCAGCGCCTCTACCACCTGAGACAGTTAAGGAAGTTCAGAGTATCTGGGAAGATACTCCAGTCCTTCTATTCCGGAGCTGTAGAGAGCATCTTGACTGGAAACATCACTGCCTGGTATGGAAACAGCACGGCACAGGACAAGAAGGCCCTACAGAGAGTGGTGCGCTCAGCCGAGCGTACCACGGGTATTGCACTACCTCCCCTGCAGGTTCTATACAACAAGAGGTGCAAATCCAGAGCCTGCAGAATAATGAAAGACCCTCACCACCCCAACAACAGCCTGTTCCGGCTGCTGAGGTCAGGCAGACGCCTGCGAACCCCAGCTACTAGGACAGAGAGGCTTCGGCTCAGCTTCTTCCCCCAGGCCATCAGAGCCTTGAACACTGAGTGCCACAGAACACTGAACTCTCCACACACAAGCACACATGAGCACACACGACACGCACAGTGTACACGCTCGCACACTAGCAGCCACTTTAACATGAGCAAGCACACACTCATGCTGCACACGCCCACACTTATGGCCACAAAGGAAAGGTCACTTTAAAAATAGTATAGCAACAGTAACAGTGTATTGCACTACCAAAGGACCTAGCATGTCCTCCATGCTCTGTAAATAACTTATGTACAAATACCGATATGCCCTACTATGTTACCTGTTTATTGCACAATGTTGTTTTATTGGATTCTATTATATGTTGTACTACTGTATTGCACATCATTGCGGGCAAGACCACCCGCATTTCATTGTATACTTGTATGCCGTGACAAATAAAACTCTTGACTTGACTTGATTACTGTAATAATAATGAAGGTAAACTGGGGTAAAAACAATGTCTATGACCTATTAGAATATACATAATTGTAATATTAATATTATGTACATAAGAAGTATGCTTAGGTAAACACATGTATAGGGTAATTAAATTGAAGAAGAAGATCATTTTTGTCAATGTACACAAGGCAATTTAAATGTGTCTTCCCATTTCCTCATATCCCTTCTAGTTACACATACACACACAGTCCTCATTTCCCTCTTAGTTCTGTCACCAAATCTGCCTTCTTCTAATTCTGTTTTCCTCAGAAACGTCTCCAGACTCCGACCATCACTTTCCGACTCCACAGCTGAGACCCTCATCCATGCCTTCGTCACCTCCCATCTGGACTACCGCAACGGGGTCCTGTCCGGGGTTCCAAGCAATACCCTGGACAGGCTCCAGTATGTTCAAAACTTAGCTGCCAAGGTTCTCACCCGCACCAAACCCTGGCAGCACATCACCCCCACCCTCATCCACCTCCACTGGCTCCCCATCAAATCCTGCATCACCTACAAAACCCTCCTGCTCACCTACAAGTCCCTCCATGCTCTGGCACCTCAGTACCTCACTGACCTCCTCCACCCCCACACTCAGTCACGGTCCTTGCGATCCTCAGACACTGGTCAGCTCTCCATTCCCTAAACCAGACTGCAGACTTTTGGGGACAGAGCTTTCAGCATGGCAGCTCCCACCCTCTGGAAGTCCCTCCCTGCAGAACTCCGCAACGCCCCAACTCTAAATTCAACTAACTCCTCAAAACTCACCTCTTCAACATGGCCTTTGACTCCTAATTTCCTACATTGAATGTTGTGTCTGTCCACCATGTTATTGTTGTTTTTCCCCCTATGTAAAGCGACCTTATTATTATTATTATTATTATTATTATTATTATTATTATTATTATTATTATTATTATTATTATTATTATTATTATTATTATTATTATTATTATTATTATTAGTTACACATACACACCGTACCCAACACATATGCATTTCATCAAAGAGGTCAGAGTGCACGGTCGCCCACAGTGCAGCACCCCTGGAGCAGTTTTGGGATTCAGTGCCTTGCCCGGGGAAGATGCCCCCTAGAATGTAATGTATCAACAAGCTTAATAAAATAACCAGTACTGTCTCATCAACCAAATGCATCATGTAAAAAGAGTTCAGCTTTATCCAAAGCCTTCTCGCTATTCTTTCCCGCCGGGGGGCCGTCACGCATGCAAGAATAGTGACCAATTTACTTCCGGTATACAATCGACAGGCATTTTATGCTAAATGTGCCAGGTGGATAAGAGGGTTAACCTCAGAAGGCGAAGACATTAACGCTATGGTGATGCTACAGCAATTTAATAGCACATAGCAACCATTGGGTCTCATTCACCAACATTGTCATAAGATTTCTCTTACGACAACCACCTTGGAAGGTCATAAGAGAAAGTCGACGACAATTACACCCGGATTCACTAACACATGGAGAGGCTGTCTTAACTCGCCAAAATGCTCACAGCTGTGATTCCCAGAATGAGATACATCACGCATTGACAAAGTTGAACGCGTGTTCCCGTTTACTTCATTTGGCTGTCCAGCTCATTATAATGCGAGGGCCATGTGGAAATAGAGGTTCGGAATTGCCCGGTATTCAACAGGTAGCGGAAGCGCTTTGCGACGGATCAAAATGAGATTAGATTCAAATGTATTATCATTACACAGCACACTATATACCTATAGTGGAATAGACTGTATTAATATTCCATATTTATACCATCTTGTTGCACGCTCCTGGCTGTGCACCTGCCGCAGCGCTCGCGCACACACACACACGTGCGTAGTGTATAGTCTACGTGCGTAATGAATGAATGCAGTAGGCTTATACTATTCTAATGACTTGTTTTATTAGGAGATCACAGATATTGCGCTGCCATAGTAGTCATTTATACTACATCACAGTTCGACTACAGTACAGTACAGTACAGTACACATCTTAGCGTTACATCTCCACAGAGTCCAGTCCGCTCACAGTACGCAGTATTATAGAATCTACTAAATCCTAATGAAACAAGTAATTATTTGATTTTGATTTTGATTTTTTTTTTTTTTTTTTTATTTTTTTTATTATTGCAAAACAAAACTTATTAAAAGTCAGTACTCAACACACAATGTATAATGATTTTGATTTTATTACGGATCCCCATTAGCTGGTGCCATGGCAACCAGCTAGTCTTCCTGGGGTCCACACAAAAAAACATACAAAAACAATTATTGCAAAACAGAATGATTAAAAGCCAGTACTCAACATACAATACACAATGAAACTAACAATTAAGATGGCTAAAATCACATGCAAGCAAAGAAACATAAAACAAAAAAACAAAACAAAACAAAACAAAATACAGTGTTAAATACAATTTAAGATTGTTTTTAAAATTGAATATTTTTAAGAATTGCTTTTAGAATGCTCATCAGTGTTACTAAAACATCAATTTCACCATACCTTTAAAAAGAAAAGAAAAAACACACAAAATAATCAGAAGAAGTTTTGGATAACATGGCTGCAGCTACACTCATGCATGACATATATTAATTTCCTTCCGGATTATGGCTCCTTTGAGTTTCTGGTAGCACTTTATAATAACACCCTGTTATAATACATTTATAAGGTATTTGTAGATAATGAACAAATCATGAACAAACCATTTATATACATTCATAAATGATTATTAAATCATTTATAACTATATTTGTATACCATTTACAAAGTATTTATAACACATTAGTGGATAATGAACTAATCATGAACAAACCATTTATATACATTCATAAATTATTATTAAATCATTTACAACTATATTTGTATAACATTTACAGATTAGTTCTACATTTTTTATAACTCATTATCAACATTGTTTGTACTTGATTTGTTCATCATTAAATAATGTTGTTTAATGTGTAGTAACACATTTGTAGATGCTTTGAAAAATGGATATGAAAAAACGACTATAGTGTATCTCCATTTATTTTTCATGTTCAACAAATGATTTGTTAAGACATTCATAAAACATCTATAAATCATTTGCAGATGCTATTGTGTGCCCTAATCTAAAGTCATTAACAAATGTCTAATACAGTTAATTATTTGTTAACTTTTTCATCACATGTTACAAATGTTGTAGACAGCTTTCGGATACACCCTTCTTTGTGACATCAAACAGTGACAGAATTAGGACTAAACATAAATGCAATTTTATTAACATATAACTTGGGGGGGCACTAGGACCCAGGAGTACCCTGGCCAGGTATTGAAGAGTATCTAGAGAGGAAGTCTTACGAGAGTGAGACTTGACGTCACGTGTGTTGCCGTCTGTTTGAATGGAAGCACGATCCATGCAGAACCAAGTTATCCGTGCTGATCCTGCCCCACGCTTTTAATAAGGTATGAGCAGGTTAAACATCTTTTTTGTTGGTAAATCTATTCCATCATTTCCGACCTACAAACAACTCTTATGTTGTGTAGACGTACTTGATGTGGTGCTTGCTAACGTTACATTTGTTCCTAATGTGTGCTCAGTATATTGCGGTATGTGATGATGACACGACACAAATAATTATTTGTATTTTCAGACTGTATAGGCGCAGATACAGCCTGAAAATACAAATAATTATTACTCTTGTGTGTCGTGTCATCATCACATACCGCAATATACTGAGCACACATTAGGAACAAATGTTTTTTTTCTTCACTTTTTTGTTTATTATACTTTTTTGAGGACATAGAAATTATAAGTATATGTCTGCATATATACATTATTGTATTGTCATTGTCCACATAGAACAGATAACAACATTAAACAGAAGAAAATAAAATAAAAAAATAAAAAACAAGAAAAAATAAAACAGAGTTCAAAAGTAAATAATAATACAAACAAACACTGACTTGGTCGCACGACAGTCGTCTCAAACGTATATACATAGTATATCAAATATATAGCACATGTTTCGGTACCCAAATATGCTTCTCCAATGTATATCCGGTATATCAAATAACTCACGTTGACTTAACGTTCACACAGATGAATACCAACAAGCAGCATACAAATTGCTATTCTGGAATAGTATGGAACTGTACATCATCCACAAGTACAAGGAATGAACCCCACGTTTTCTTGAACATAGATGAAGAACCTCTCAGAGTGCATCTTATCTTTTCAAGTTTGATAAAGTATAGTATGTCTCTAATCCAGTGAAGGTGAGTGGGGGGAGCAGCGGACTTCCATTTAAACAGAATCAGCCGCCTGGCCAGTAGAGTGGTAAATGCCACAACGTGTGCTTTGTGCTTTGAAAGTGATAACATAGGTGGGGAGTATCCAAAAAGCGCTGTCAATACATTTGGTTCAAGATTTGTCTCAATACTTCCCGAGATGGTTTCAAAAATATTTGTCCAATACCTGTACAAGGAGGGGCATGTCCAAAACATGTGAGTATATGTGGCTGGGGCCGAATGACATCTATCACATATAGGATCGATATCTTCATACATTTTGGCTAACCTGACTTTCGTCAGGTGTACTCGATGAACAATTTTGCATTGTATCAGCCCGTGTCTTGCACAAATAGAAGAAGAATGAACAAGACGTAGAATGTCAACCCAAATGTCATCCGAGATCTCCTCCTCTAAATCCTCCTTCCATTTACTTTTAATATTGTGTATTGTGGTGGGACATAAGGAGAGAATGAGATTGTACATAGTCGATATCATGCCCTTGATGGAAGACATCGGAGTTAAAAAGGAGTCGATGGGTGTTACCTCTGGAAGGTTGGGAAATATAGGGTTAATGCTACAGACATAGCTACGAATCTGTAGATACCGAAAGAAATGTCGGCTATGGATTGAATATTTCTCTGATAATTGCTGAAAGGAGGCAAAAACATTATCTATATACAGGTCACCTAGTGTTTTAATACCGAGTGAGGCCCATAAGGAGAATGCTCCATCCATCAATGAGGGGTGAAATAGAGGGTTAGCTGCTATCGGGGCCAAGTGGGATAGAGTTTTAAACCCAAAGTGGCGTCTGAATTGATTCCAAATTCTGAATGTAGTTTTAACGATTATATTTTTGAAGTAGGGGGCCAATGGAGAACTAATGGGGGCATGTATAAGTCCGGTTAGTGAAGCAGGTTTGACAGATGAGGCTTCGATGTCAACCCACATAGGGCACACCAGAGGTTTGTCTGACTGTAGCCATTGCTGTATGATTCTGAGATTGGCTGCCCAATAGTAGGCTCTGAAGTTAGGTAGAGCCATGCCACCCAGAAATCTACGCCTTTGTAATAGAGCTTTACTAATTCTGGGAACTTTGTTATTCCAAATAAATTTGGACAATAGGCTGTAAATTTTTTGAAAGAATGAGTGGGGAAGAAAGATAGGCAGGCACTGGACAAGATAAGAAAACCTTGGGAGAGAGTTCATCTTAACGCAATTGATACGTGCAGCAAGAGAGAGAGGTAATAATGACCAACGTTCAAAATCTTCCTGAAATCGAGTCAGTAGAGAGCCAAAATTAAATTTGAATAGGTCCCCAAATGTATCCCTAATTTGGATACCGAGATATTTGAAGCCATGGGGGGACATTTTCAATGGGAAGTTATGCAGTGGATAACTTCGAGCTTCTGCATTCAATGGAAGGAGTTCACTTTTGTCTAAATTTAGTTTATACCCTGAAATACGGCCAAATCGGGTGAATATGTCAAGTGCAGCTGGAATAGATGTGGAGATGTCAGACACGTATAGAAGCAGGTCATCTGCATATAGGGAGGTCCTCTGTTCAACACCCCCTCTGATTATACCTTTTATACGAAGGTCTGATCACCTTTTTTTTTATTTAATTTTTTTCTTTATGCATGGGCAGCAGGTGCACGCACACACTTATTATTATTTTCACTCAAAGCCCATTTCAGGTGTGTAAGTGCAGCATTAACGCAGGCACACGTGCAATACGTATATGCACTTTATTGCAGTTATTAGTTGATATAAAGTCCATCTGCTAAATGTGAGACATTTACTTGTGGCCATGTCTGATGCCATAGCTTCAGTTTATAGGTTTAGTTCAAAAAGTTGTAAAAATCTCTCTGCTGGACAGAGACCACGAAACTCGGGAGAGGGCAGGAGCTCCGGGCACCACACCACACGCGTATCTCAGCGGGAGATGCTTCGGCGTGAGGGGGGAGGGGGGAGGAGGGAAGGGAGAGGGGGGAGGAGGGAAGGGGGAGGGGGGAGGAGGGAAGGGGGAGTAATGTTGTCTGTATCAGTTCTTTTTTATTTTTGTGTACTTGGCTTGGTCGCCCTATTGCAGTTTTATTTTATTGTTTTCAGCGTTTCTCATTTGCGGTGTACCCAGCACATCTATTCATTATCTTGCCGGTATTATGACCCAACCTAGATCAGCACAGCGGTCGGGAGGTGTACTTAGGTTTTGCAGCTGGAATTGCAGAGGCCTAAATCAACCGATCAAATGTAGTAAGGTGATACATCATCTTCAACATCTTGGCGCTAACATTGCTTTCCTTCAAGAGACCCACTTAACTCTTTCAATGCCATGCCTGGTTTTCCGTTTTACCGCTTGAATGCCACCATCCGCGCCAATGTTAACGTTAATATCGCCTAATCTATGTTTTAAATTATGGCTATGTGTCTAATCTGCCCATCGCATTATCAAATACTATTTTCCAGTCAGTGCTGTGAAGGCAGATTATTTTGTTATCGCGTCGTTTCCGTTTCAGAGCAGTTAGAAAAGCCCCCGTTTTGATATAAAAAACAGCTCATTCTGGAGCATTCTATGAAAATCGTCTTTTAGTGGAATATTCCACAACGTTGATATTCGTCGGCCTTTTTATGAATCGTTTTCAAATAAACGCTAGATGATCAATATTATACGTGCACGCACGCACATTACGGCCGCGCACTGATAATCGCCCCGTTGATTTCCTCTCGGACTTTTACAATGAAACCGAAAGAAGACATTTCACAAAACAGCTTATAACTTCATCAAACTTACTCCGATTATCCTACCACTGATAACACAGAGTCCTTACCTGACATCAGATGGTATCCAACTGGTATATTCCAATTCCTGATCACCATTCGAAAAAATCGATAAGTGTATGGATCCAACGCGACACAGTAGATCTCTATGATCCGCGGGGATCTGAGGCTCCAGAATGAACTGTGGTAACCCCGGCTGGATCAGTGAACTGGAAAATGTGGAGTACCGGATTTTTTTCCCCATTAATTTCCATTGAGTCCATTCCAAAATCACTTATGTCATCTGGGAGACGACAGGGGGCGCTTTTTTCCACAGTGATCGTCGGCGCCCCTCGGCTATACTCGGGTAGGCTCGGGTGATGCAATAATTTTTCAGATCTCAAAAAAAAAAAAAAAAAAAAAAATCCGAGAAATCTCGTGAGTGGCTAGCAACCACCTATAAAAAAACACGAGAAATCTCGTGAGTGGCACTGAAAGAGTTAAAGGGAACGGATCATATCAAATTAAAGAGGAGATGGGTGGGTCAGGTTTATCATTCGTAATTTCAAGGGAAATCCAGAGGGGTAGCCATTCTAATCCATAAATCTGTCAACTTTGTTTACTCCGATATTATCTCAGATCCTGGCGGGAGATTTGTGATAGTATACGGCCCCAATTGGGACAATGAGAACTTTTTTCAAACACTGTTTGCCAGGATACCTGATATGTCAACACATTATCTGATTCAGGGTGGAGACCACAATGTCTGGATTAATCCTAGATTAGATCGCTCATCACCCAGGAATAGTGTACCTTCAAGATCTGCCAAAATCATTCATGCTTTTATGAATGAATTCAAGGTCTCTGACCCCTGGCGATTTTTAAACCCACAAGGAAGACAATATTCTTTCTTTTCACATGTTCATCAAACTTATTCTCGTATTGACTTTTTTCTGATTGATAATCGACTCATCCCATCACTACACTGCTCTTATGAAGCGATCGTATTGTCGGATCATGCTCCAGTGCTTCTGGAGTTGTGCTTCCAGGAATATAACAACTCGCCACCTCCTTGGCGCCTAAATTGCTGTTTATTGTCAAATGAGAATTTTGTTAATTTCATACACAACCAAATAGATTTTTTTATATCAACCAATAACACCCCTGAGATTTCAGCATCTTTACTGTGGGAGACATTGAAGGCATATCTGAGGGGTGAGATAATCTCATATAGCGCCTATGAAAGGAAGGTTAGAAAAAGACAGATGAGTGACTTGACTAAGCAGATTAGTCAATTAGATAGCATACATGCTACTCAACCATCCCCGGATGTCTATAAAGAACGTATCTCCCTCCAAGCTAAATTTGATGTCCTCTTACGTGGAGGATCTAATGATTAAATCCAGACAGACTTACTATGAGCATGGAGACAAGTCTAATAAATTATTGGCCCATAAGTTACGACAGGCCTCTGCCTCACATCAGATCCCTCAAATCCAGACAACCAATGGTTTAACTACGGATCCCAAGCTAATTAATGAAGAATTTAAAAACTTTTATTCCTCCTTATATACATCTGAACAAACCTCTGACCCTTCTGCCTATGATAATTTTTTTAATTCATTGGATATACCACAGATAAACCCGGAGGCTGCCACAGGGCTGGAGGGACCAGTCACGATAGATGAGCTCAGAGAGGCCGCCTACTCTATGCAAACAGGGAAGTGTCTGGGGCTAGATGGTTACCCTATAGAGTTCTACAGGAAATTCTTTGATAAACTGGCACCCTTTTTAATTGACATGTATGCAGATTCATTTAGGTCACTTAAGTTATCCCCATCCCTTACTCAAGCCTCGATTTCTCTGTTGCTAAAAAAAGATAAAGACCCCCTATCATGTGGAAGTTATCGTCCTGTCAGTCAGTTGACGGTAGATTTAAAGCTTCTATCAAAGCTCTTAGCTATGCGCTTAGAACCTGTCCTTCCCACTATCATATCTCCAGACCAAACAGGTTTTATCCAGAACAGATATTCATTTTCCAATATTAGACGTCTCTTTAATGTTATATATAGCCCTTCCTCCACAACTAGCCCGGAGGCTGTCATCTCACTAGATGCGGCCAAAGCTTTTGACCGTGTGGAGTGGGGATATCTTTTCGACACATTGAAAAAGTTTGGACTGGGGGATAACTTTGTAGCTTGGGTGAAATTACTTTACACCTCTCCCACTGCCTCAGTAAGGACTAACAACACACGTTCAGCACAGTTCCATCTACACCGCTCCACGAGACAGGGTTGCAATTTGAGCCCACTCCTGTTCGATGTTGCCATTGAACCGTTGGCCATCGCACTTCGATCAGACCTTCGTATTAGGAACAAATGTAATGTTAGCGCCCAACACATCAAGTACGTGGGGCAGGAGCAGCACGGATAACTTGGTTCTGCATGTATCGTGCTTCCATTCAAACAGACGGCAACACACGGCACGTCACTCGCGTGAGACTTCCTCTGTAGAAACTCTTCAATACCTGGCCAGGGTACTCCTGGGTCCTAGTGCCCCCCCATGTTACACTATATGTCATGCACATGTATTTTATATGTTAATAAAATTGCATTTATCTTTAGTCCTAATTCTGTCACTGTTTGATGTCACAAAGAAGGGTGTATCCGAAAGCTGTCTACAACATTTGTAACATGTGATGAAAAAGCAAACAAATAATTAACTGTATTAGACATTTGTTAATGATGAATAGGCTTCACTTTAGATTAGGGCACACAATAGCATCTGCAAATGATTTATAGATGTTTTATGAATGTCTTAACAAATCATTTGTTGAACATGAAAAATAAATGGAGATACAGTATAGTCGTTTTTTCATATCCATTTTTCAAAGCATCTACAAATGTGTTACTACACATTAAACAACATTATTTAATGATGAACAAATCAAGTACAAACAATGTTGATAATGAGTTATAAATAATGTGGAACTAATCTGTAAATGTTATACAAATATAGTTATAAATGATTTAATAATCATTTATGAATGTATATAAATGGTTTGTTCATGATTAGTTAATTATCTACAAATACCTTATAAATGTATTATAACAGGGTGTTATTATAAAGTGCTACCGAATGTTGATGTGTTTGTTGGCGCGTGTGTGTGTGTCGGCGACGCATGTGTGTTTCTTTCCATTGGTTTAATTTGGTTAACGTTATTGGGCGAACAAGAAAACGAAAGAAAACTGTAATGACCCTACAGCTGTTCCAATGTAAATGTGCCTTTCTCCGTGCACTTTCACCGCTCTGAACTGAAGTCGGGGACTCGGTGTGCCGCGCGCTGTTCTCGCACAGACCTCGAGTGCCTGCATGTGGGACTTGTGTGTTTGCGCTGTGGGGCGCATACGTACCGTTACACCCCTACTAAGGACCAGTCCCTTCTGTGCTGCACTACATATTCTCCTGTAGGCTTTGAATAAAAAAATACCCTACATAAACACTGGCACATCATCAACTCTGATCCCAAACTCCAATCTATCTTCAAGGAACCTCCCACAGTAGTCTACAAACGCCCCAACCAACCTGAGAAACCAAGTAGTGAGATCCTACAGCCCACCCACTGCTCACAGACCCACGTTCCTGGATAACACCCCGGATGGGAACTACAACTGTGCGCAATGTGGTTACACTATCAAGAGCAATACCTACACACATCCACAGAATGGTAAAAACCCTCAGAGTTCGCGGCTTCATCACCTGCAGCTCCACTCATGTCATCTACCTCATAAAATGTCCGTGTGGCCTGAGCTATGTAGGCAAAACCAACCGGCAACTCAAAACACGCATCAGCGAACACCGCAGCAACATCAGATGTGGTGATGAACATAACCCGGTTGCAGTACATTTCAGACTCTGTCTCTGGTTTTGTTTTTAAGTTTTCTCATTATATTTGTCTCAATTTTACATGTGAAAGTGTGATACATCTAGCTACTACTGTTATTGAAACTATGTATGTTGTCTGTAAAAAAAAATTGCTAATTTGTAGCCTATAGGCTAATTGATTTAAACTTTTACCTGGTTCATCCCCTATGTATATATACCCCACCCCTTTCACATGTTGGTGACACTTGACAAAGGCCACAGGCCGAAACTTTGTGTTTATTTGAATAAAATATGGGAACACTACAGACGGTGTGCTGACTTTTTATTGCAACTTACTAATGTCAAAGTCCTCATTGAGTCCTGTTGGTGCCATTTTGATCCACTTTTTCTCCTCTTTTTCTATTTTTCTCGCATCCCAATTTAGCCATGCCAATTCTCCCCTCCCCTGTCTTGAACGTTGCTCGCATATTCCCCCCACTGGTCGGTTGTAGGGAGGATAGAAGCCTTGCATCACATGTCCCCTCCGATACATGTGGAGGCAGCCTGTCACATCTTTTCACCTGCCAGCGCAGACTCTCATTTGGCGAGGTGTAACGTATGGGAGGCTCACACTACCCCCCACTATTTTCCTATCTCTGTTGTGCAGGCGTCCCCCCAACCGACCTGTAGGAGTCGCTGTCCACAACGTCCAGATTACCACCCATCGACCCGGTGTCTCTTGCGTTGGTGATGAGCGCAATGTCTGCTGCACCACCCAGCATACTGGGTGCCATAGTCTTAAGATAATGGATTCACCATACTTCTCTCCTCAGTGGGAGATTATCTATATCTCCCCCTCGTCTTGGAAGATACACTCTCTCTATTCCAAAGTATCTTAATGATGAGACATTGTGGTGTGCCTTTTTGAAATGTAAAGCTACTGGGCTTTTTTCATCCCCATTCCGTATCGTACTCCTGTGTTCAGCAATACGTGTTTTTAAAGCATGTGTTGTCTTACCGACATTATGCTTTACCACATGGGCACTTAATCATATAGATTTCATTGGTAGTTTTACATGTTATTTTGCCTCTTATTTTGATCTCTTTCCCAGTTGATGGGTGATAGAAAAAAGTACATTTTTCTGTAAAGTGACACTGAGCACACAAACCACAACGTCGGTTTCCATCTGGCATTGTCATCTACAAATGTTTGTGTTTTTTTAGGAGGCAGGTCTGATTTGACCACAATGTCTCTGATGTTATGTGCTCTCCTGTAGACTAGTCTAGGGGGGATCTGAAAAGATGTATCCAATGTTGGATCAGAACTGAGAAGATGCCAATGTTTTTTAATAGTTTGCTTAAAAAGTTTGCCTAGAGGTGAGTATTGTGTAACACACTGTATAGGTTGTGCAGAGGTAGTTTTGTTTCTTGTAGATTGTAAGCAATCTTCTTGGGTTTTATGACCTACTTTCAAAGCTGCTTTTTCTACAATGTCCTGTGTGTACCCTCTGGTTTTAAACATAGTTTTTAAAGTATCTGTCTGTTCCTGAAAACACTCATCTGTACTACAGATTCTATGGATCCTGTAGATTAGAACTGGCTGATAGGTAAACTGTTTTTTAGGGGAGTAGGATGAAATTAATCACTTCTCAATAGAGCATTTCTGTAACAAGGTTTTCTGTATACATCCGTTTGGAAATTGTCTTTTTTGATTAATATCTGAGGAATGTACTTGGTGTTGGTCATACTCAATAGTAAACTTTAGATGTTCATTTTTGGCATTGAGGAAATTAAAGAATGTGTATATATATATATATATATATATATATATATATATATATATATATATATATATATATATATATATATATATATATATATATATATATATATATATATATATATATATATCTTTTCCACATCTTAATGTATGGTAAAAACACATTCTCTGTAGAGTTGAATACATAATTCTGCTAAAAAAGACCCATATAAATATTGGCTATGGACGGGCTGGCTTTGTTTCCCATACTCACACCTTTGATTTGTAGATAGTTCTCATCTTGGAACATGAAGTAGTTATGTGTGAGTAGAGTCTCTGTCAGTTCTATAAGAACGTGTGTTTCTGGTGTTGAATCCGGTGGACATTGATTCAGGAACAGTATCAGAGCTTCTAGAGCCCCTGTATGGGGTACTGAGGTGTACAAGGATTCGATGTCCAAGCAGGCCATGTAGGTCACAGTGGTCGGATCCTGGACGGACTTCAAAGTCTTAAGTAGGTCTGTTGAATCCTGTGTGAAGGATGGGACAGATTTCACAATTGGTTGTAGGAAGAAGTCCACATAGGAAGAGATATTTTCAGTGAGAGATCCTATTGCTGCCACTATTGGTCTACCTTTAGGTCAACCTTTAGGTTGAACAGGATATGACACCTATTGACACCTATTGCAGATTGGTAGAACAAGATGTCAGAAATACTATCGAAGGAAGAAAGGGAAGCATTAAACAATCTTTCTAAAGATACCACTTTGATTGTGAAAAATGCAGACAAAGGAGGGGCTATTGTTGTTCAAAATAGGAGTGATTATGAGAAGGAAGTGCACCGTCAGTTAGGAGATGATAAGAATTACAGAAAACTTTCTGGAAATCCAACAGATATTAGATTCATCATCAATTAAAGAATTGGTTGGACAATGGCCTCTTGACCAAAAAAGAATATGACTTTCTGAAGATAGATCTTCCAATGACTCCAGTGTTCTATTGCCTGCCAAAAGTTCATAAAGATCCTGTTCAACCTAAAGGTAGACCAATAGTGGCAGCAATAGGATCTCTGACTCACTGAAAATATCTCTTCCTATGTGGACTCCTTCACACAGGATTCAACAGACCTACTTATATCTATTCTATTCACATATATGCTTACCACATGTATCTATTGCTATGTCCGCCCATCACAATCACGCAAACTGAGTGGCTGTCTACAAGTGTCTATAGTGTCTCGTGGTGATGACCGGAGTGGTTTTGATGTCTTCCGTATCTTAACTAATGCAACACAGGGCTGATTGTGTTGCCTGTCCCAGGTGCCGTGTAGGGAGGACAGGGCCATTTTAAAAGTGGCACCGCTTCTTTCTGACTAATTTCCCCCTAGTGGCAGGCTCATTAGGGCGCCAAATGAGCATTTGCCACTTCGATTTATTTATTAATTTGATTAGAGCTTACTTCTTCAGAAGACATGATCAGTGTGAAAGTCATGCCCGCTGGCGGTGCGGCTAGAGGTAAGATACCATGCTTCTTCTGCAACGCTGGCAGATGTTTGTCACAGCTGAAAAGACCCAATTCTTTTGTTGTCAGCTTAGAGAAGAACCGGAGAGGAAGAGCATAGATAGTACGCAGAGTGGTTTAATTAAGCTAAAACAGGTCAATACAGAACAGTCACAGGAAAAGTACAAGACAGTACGTACTGGAAACAGGTCCAAATGAGCCCTGAATGCAATCTAGCGAGGTACAGTTATAGGATGGATGGGCTAGCACGCCCCTAACAATGTCCGGTCTGGTTCTTAAGAAAATAAATTTAAACAGAGTTCATCCTGTGTTTATAGAAAAGCTTGAGCAAAGTGTATGTGTTCTGCATCCTCGTTTGTCTGGGTTACAAGCATGGGGCCTCTTTGTGGTTTAGGTCAAAGTTCAACATGTTTCTCTAATGAAGACATTGTGAGTGTGTTGTATGGAAAGGTGCCTCTGGGCTTTTCTGAGGTCTGTCTGTGGTGACATCTAGTTTCACATCTCTCAGGAACAGGTTGACATGCTACAGTTTCCTGTACATTAGAAAATCTGTTAGCCTGTTCTGAAGAAGACCTTAAACTAATCTAGTCTTAAAGTATAACCGTAAAGCTGAATTATTTACACCGCTGAGCTTGGCTGAAGAGATCCTTCAGTCGGCAGCCAAACCAAGCCGACAGAGAGGCTGGGCGAAGCACTAGGGATGTCTCAATGATTTTTTTCAGACCAAGTACAAGCACTTATATTTGGGTACTTGCCGATACAGAGTAACGATATGAGATGTTGTTGCTAACAATTTAGGTAAAATTATATAAATAATACAACATAATATAAATATAATACAACTTTTAACATTTCATTTTGTGTTTTCCAAACATGGCACTGAGTAGTAGTATCGGAGTAGTACCGCGAGTACGAGGACATGAGCGAGATAACGGTGTCGTTACATCCCTACAAAGTGCCTCAAAACACCAGAGGACAGGGAAAGATCCATCCAGCACTGCAGACTCAAAGTGAGCTGTTTCACACAAGTACTGTAATTATAGAATCACTGGTAGCTTCGATTGTAAGTACTGTGTAACCCATGCGTAAAGTGGGCACAATGATTGACCGCTAAGTGTCTTGAGTGTATGTGCATGCAAGAGAGATGGACAGATAAAAATGTTTCTAAATTGAGATTGAAGTGCATGTGTTTGAACGAGATGGGGGCAGACAGTGGTGGTGGTTGCAAAGCTGACTGACTATCTAGTTCTAAGTGTTTGGGCACAGACACTTGGCCTAGTTCACTCCAGCTGTGACACCTCCTCCTTCCCTGTCTCCATCTCCACGCTTCATCATCTGCTAGTGCTGCCAGCCATGGTGCTCTCACTGCTCTGCAACAACAAGGCTGCCGTTCCTCGTTAAAATGTGGATATCTGCTCGATGTGACACAGCGAACAGAACTCTGTGTATGTGTAGAACAAAACGATTACATCGAAGATATTTCATTTTTTTTAACTCAAAATGTTATCGTTTTCGATGAGAATTATAGCCTACAGATGTTTCAACAGGTATTAAATGTATTGCAAATCATTTTACTGCATTTCAACGGCTGTCCATAAAAGGGGAGGTATGTTGTGAACCCCCCCCCCCCCCCCCCCCCCCAAAAAAAACACCATTTTAACGTGAAAATGGAGTGATGTTAAGATAACATATGATAAGATAAGATATTCCTTTATTGATCCCTTTGTGGAAATTCTGTGAATTTCGGTAAAAACATGCTGATTGTTGAGTCACATCCCCTCGTCTCGTCCTCTGCTGTGTGACGACGGTACGCCTCCTTGCTCAGGCCCCTCTGTCTGTATGTGATGGCAGAAAGAGATAAGAAGGCGAGAATCTTCACCAGTCTGACCCGGAGTCCCACAGCAGGGAGATCAATATGGAGATCAATATGTCAGTAGCGGACCATCCCTTCGATGTATTAGATCCCTTCTGTAGTCATTGTCCCCTTTAATGATTTACAGACATTGTCTTTTGTTGTTGTGAAAAGGGATGAAATATCTGGTCAGCAGTTGATCGACACGCTGCAGTACATAGATTAAAAGATGGAGGCTCTGCAACAGTGCTGGGTAACGACCAGGCAGTCGTGGATTGATAATTCTATATGACCACTTTCCTAGAAAGAGACTTTGCTAGAAATGCATTATCGTGGCTCTCAGCAAGCATTATGTAACACCCCGTTGCGAACAGAAGAGTTTAACTTTCACATTTATGCTGCGAATTAGTGACACAGTGAAAACAAAAGAAAGGATGAAAACAAAAGCGAAGTGCGGGAACTCCTGTATACAGACGATATTAACACTTTACATTTACATTTAGTCATTTAGCTGACACTTTTATCCAAAGCGACTTACAAGTTCTGTACAACAGGTCAGCAGGAAGGATACAACTCTATCAGCTAAGTAACATTGTTCGTGTTGAACTTTGGTGCAATCATTATTTTTTTTCCACTTTTTTTCTCCTTATTTTCTATTTTTCTCCCATCCCAATTTCGTGTTTCCAATTCTCCCCTCCCCTGTCTTGAACGTTGCTCGACTATGCCCCCCACTGGTCGGTTGTAGGGAGGATAGAAGCCTTGCATCACGTGTCCCCTCTGGTACACGAGGAGGCAGCCTGTCACATCTTTTCACCTGACAGCGCGGACTCTCATTGGCGAGGTGTAACGCATGGGAGGCTCACACTACCCCCGCCACTTCCTGTCTCTGCTGTGCAGGCGTCCCCCAACCGAACTGTAGGAGTCGCTGTCCACAACATTCAAATTACCACCCATCAACTTCCACCCGCTGGCTCTGCTAATTGAGCCAGTATGGCGGCCGGCCCAAGCGCGTAATTATTTAAGGTAACCAACTTGCGTCTAGCCACGCCCCCGCAGCGACGCGGTAGCGGCATTGCCACGGAGCTCTGCCGCGGCAGCATTATGTAGCCGTAATTCCCCCTCTTTTAACATCGACGGCTAGCTCAACTGGTTCGCCGCCTTGCTTTGGATCCTGCTTGTTGGTGACAAGTTCGAATCCCTTAAATTTTTTTTCCCTTTTTTTTAACATGCATTCTTTCGCCGGTTAAGTTTAGGCATTGTTTCGGAGTTGGTTAAGGTTAGGGTTAAGTTTAGGCATTGTTTCGGAGTTGGTTAAGGTTAGAAGGGTTAAGTTTAGGCGCTGTTTCGGAGTTGGTTAAGGTTAGAGTTTGTCTTAGAGCATGGCAATATTCTTTCGGAGTTGGTTAAGGTTATGGTTAAGTTTAGGCATTGTTTCGGAGTTGGTTAAGGTTAGGGTTAAGGTTAGGCATTGTTTCGGAGTTGGTTAAGGTTAGAAGGGTTAAGTTTAGGCGCTGTTTCGGAGTTGGTTAAGGTTAGAGTTTGTCGCAGAGAATGGCAATAGAATGCAGCCTATTTCCGCACTGCCGCTCTCTCGCGCTGCCGTGGTCACATGGGCGTAGTGGCCAATCAGAGAAACGCTGAACACAAGTTGGTTGCCTAAAATATTCACGCGGCCCAAGCCGGAGGCGATGCTGAGTCTTGCTGACACCCGGATTCAAGACCGGAGTCTCTTGCATTGGTGACGAGCGCAATCTCCGCTGCGCCACCCAGCCGCTCCCAATATGTTATTTCTATGACCTGGGAAGTTTAATCAATATTTGTACACATGAGCCGCTGTCTCCCAAAGCCATTGGAGAATTATCCAGCGCCTTTCCTACAGAGATATTATTATTATTATCATTATTATAGGGGCACTTATTATACAAGTATTATTTATCATCTGGTGCCACCTAGTGGGCGTTTACTGCAACTGTAGTTATAGATGTTGTTTACCAGTTTCACAAGGAGCTCGATGCATCGGTCACCAGAGTTCTTAATCAGTTCAGCAGGGATCTCATCCTCGCCGGGCGATCTGTCCGTGGCCAGTGACTTCACAGCCTCTTCAACTTCTTTTTTCGTGATCTGGACTTTTTCTATCTCTTCTAGACTAATTCCTGTGTCTGATGTTCTGTTCTGGTCTTTGTATAGTGTTTCCACATACTCTGCCCATCTATTGATTATTTCCTTCTCGTCAAGGAGCAGTTTTCCTTCTTTGTCTCTGACACCTTGGGTTGTTTTTTTCCTCTTCCTTGGTAGTTGTTGGATCTTGTTGTACATGAGAGGGTTGTGCTTCTTGTCTAGATCTTCAATTTCCTTGCATTTTTCTTTGTAATACTTCTCTTTTGCATCTCTACACATCTTCTGTACTTTTCGTTTTGCTCTGTTGCTCTGTTGTATTCAGTTTTTCTGTCTGCATTCTTCATGTCTGCTCTCTTTTTCATCTCATCCAGAATGTCTTTCGTCATCCACTCTTGTTTCTCAACTTTTTCTGGTTTACCACAGATTATGTCTGCAACTCTTCCCAGTTTTTCTTTCAGTTTTGTCCATAGTTCTTGTGGATCTTCAATATCTGCTAACTCTCTATTTTCTAATGTTTTGTTCACTTCGTTAATGTATTGTCTCTTCATGGTGTGTCGTTTTCTTTTTCTTGATGGTAAACAACATCTATAACTCAGGAAATATTCCAAATGATTTCCTAAAATCAATGTTCATTCCGATCCCAAAGACCGGAAGAGCCACAGAATGCAACAATTACAGGACTATCAGTTTGATATCTCATGCATCAAAAGTACTCCTGAAAATCATCAAGAACAGAATAGAACCCATAATTGAACATCAGCTCTCGGATAGCCAAATGGGTTTTCGCAAAGGAAAAGGAACAAGAGATGCAATCTGCCAACTCAGAATCATTGGTGAAAAATCGATAGACCAACAGAAGAAGCTGTATATTTGCTTCATCGATTTCACGAAGGCCTTCGACAGAGTTGAACATACAACATTGATGAGAACAATGGAAGAATTCAAAATACCAGTTTCTGACCGAAGAATAATTGCCAACTTATACTGGAGGCAGAAGGCTAATGTTAGAATAGGAAAGGAGAAATCAAGAGACTTCCCGGTGGAGAAGGGTGTAAGACAAGGATGCATCTTGTCCCCTGTACTCTTTAATATGTACAGTGAATCACTGATGAAAAAAGGTCTGAGAGGAGGGAAAGGAGTAAAACTTGGCGAAGAGAACATCACCAATATAAGATACGCGGATGACACTGCTATAGTCTGTAACTGTCAAGAAGATCTACAGGACATGATGAATAAGCTGAATGTCGAATGCAAAAACTATGGAATGTCACTAAACACAAAGAAAACTAAAGTAATGATCATTGAAAAAACACCAGGAACTGTTTGTAAAATACAGGTGGATGGAGAAAAACTCCAAGTGAAGGAGTACATGTACCTTGGAAGCTGGATCAGTGAAGGTGGAAGAGCTAACATGGACATTAAGAGAAGAACCGGAATTGCAAAGGGCGCATTCTGGAACCATAAAGAATTATTGAGAAGAAACATAAGTTGGAAAACGAAGACCAGGATTTTGGAAACGTATGTTATGTCAGACTTTTCATACGGAGCAGAAGCATGGACGCTGAATGAAGAGGCAAAGAGGATGATAGACTCTTTTGAAATGTGGACACTGAGGAAGATGCTGAAGATAACATGGAAGGATAAGATCAAGAATGAGGAGGTACTGAGAAGAGCGGATATGCAAGGAGGACAGCTGCTGGAGAGGTTGAAAAAGAGAAAGATGGAGTTGTGCGGGCATGTTCTGAGAGGATCCAGCGGGGAGATGTTCAAGAAGGTGGTGATGGGGAAGGTGGATGGAAAGAGAGGAAGTGGAAGACCAAGAAGAGGCTGGGTAGACGATGTCTGTGATTGGAGTGGAGTGAGAGGCGGAGTCACGGAGTTGGAGAGAAGAAGTGGGGACAGAATGGGTTGGAGAGTGATAGGCAACCTTCGGAACGAAGAAGCCACCTAATGATGATGATAGGACGCCAGGGGATTGAGATATGGACAGGTGAGGCTGATTCAGCGTCTCTGTGACGCACTATTTAAGAGACACACGTAGCCATATGCCTGTAATGAGAAAAGCCCCGTGGGCGATCTAACTGGCTAACGGTAAATAATCTACTGACCGATGCTAAATGCTGACAGCTACTAACTGTTGCTACTGACAGCTGCTAAAATGCTACTGACTGTATCGACTCTACTGGCTAAATGCTACTACTAACTGGCTAAATGCCACTACTACTACCAAGCTGCTAAATGCTACTGACTGTATGCTGCTAACTAAAGACTAATGCTACCAGCTACGAGCTGTCTAAATTGACCATCTGGTGGCTATTAGTCAATGACAGTGGAGTATTGGAGCGTTTGGATGGGATATCCTAAATAAATAACGTTCAAGCAAGAGTCTGAATTGTTTCCTTTGGTCCGGTATAAACAGTTGATCGCCTGCACCCTTCCAATGGGGAGATCTAGTTGACATATTGACAGTGACTGCTAGATAATTGGACAGCCATAAACTAAAGAAGTAAGACTTAAACATTGGATATCATCAGGTATAAATTATAGAGGTGTTGCGTAGACAATGAATGGGAGACTGATTTTGTGGATCCAAAGAATGTTTGTTTGAGTTGTTGTACCCAAATATGTTTTATTCTAATCTAGTATTGTTCTCAGTTCTGAAACAGAACATTTACTCATATACTCAGAACATTCCCCTGGCTGCTCTCAATGTCATCTCAATTCACTTGTTATTTCTTAATTTCTTTTTATATTTTTTAGATGCAAAGGATCTCATATGCTGGCAATGTAATTTTCTTTGTTATCTTAAACTCTGTTTAATTTCTTTTTGCTCTCCCAGATAGCAAAGTGACATTGATTCAATGTTGAAATTACATCAGAATCATCCTTTTGTTTGAGGTTGAAAATTCCATTTTAGTCAACATCCAATCAACATTGGAATTAATGTTAACTATGATGGCCTTTTTAATGTTGGAAAAGCAACATTGAGTCAATGTTGACAGCTACATTTCAATGTTAATTCACTGTTATTTACATTGGCACTGATTTTGTAAAGATATTTTTTTAGGGCAATTTTGTACTTATTATTATTAATAGCACAGTCAGGGAGAGAAATCAGGTGAAGAGATGGGCATGCAACACATGTCCTGGGCTGGATTTGAATCTAGGACGTTGCGATTACGCACCATGCGTCTTAATGTTGTGCGCCACAAGGGCGCCTATTGATGCTTCAACATTGATCCATGGGCTGTCTTCAACAATTCTTAAAACTTAAAGCTAAAATCATATTAACACGGTCCTATAAAAGATTTAATGAAGATTAATTTATTGATGAAATATCCAGTATAGATTGGAACATGGTGTGTAGTGAGGATGACCCTGAAGCTGCCCTGGACTTATTTATGTCAAGATATATGAGTGTTGTAAACAAGTATGCTCCTTTAAAAAAATTCACGGTCAAAAATAGATCTGCCCCATGGCTTGACAGCAGTCTCAGGACCCTAATGAAAGAGAGAGACATGGCCAAAAAAGCCTCAGTTAGTTCTGGTTCAATTGATGACAGGCATAAATACTGTGCTTTACGCAATCAGGTGACAAAACTAAACAAGGTAAAAAAAAGGGACTATTTTAAACAAAGGTTATATGATGCGAGAAATGATAGCAAACAAATATGGAATGTTTTTAATTAAATGATGGGTCGAAAGACAACTGTGTGCACACCCTTAGTGGAATCAAATGGATTTGTTCTCACGAAACCAGGTGAGATTGCAAATCATTTTAATGATTATTATGTGGGTAAAGTATCTAAACTAAGGCATGCTATGAATATGTCAAACAACCTGAAAACAAATGACTGTATTAAGTATATTATAATGAAAGACAAAATGTGTGAATTTGAATTTCATCAGGCTGAAGTCAGTGAGGTGGAGCGGTTACTCCGCTCTCTTCCTGATAGTGAGTTATATATCGTATTTGCTTCGCGTCCCGCTCTGAGCCTTATGAGATACCCCTTATCTCCTATGATACCTACTGTATCTCCCACGAACAAATACATGCACCCCACCTGTATGGGCCCCCGCCCCCATGGTGGCACCGCCCATATAACCGTGACTCTGGTCACCAAACACTCTTCCTCTATTTTCGTCCCAGCGTAATGGATGCGTGCACCATATGATAACTAGCAGGATGAAAAGGATCAGAGTCATAATGTTGAAAGCTTACCGGAGGTTGCTGGCCCCTGGCATCTTCGACGCATGTTTTCGGCGACACGACGGGCCTATGTTGATGTTCCTCGTTTGATGACAGCACATCGAGGTTCAGCTGTACAAGACTGGCTGTCGGGCCAGCTTGTACTCAGGTAGGCCCTGTGTCTTCAGGCATGGGTATTAGTGTTAGTAATGCTGGTTTGTTTTGTTACACAACCATATTGTGTGTTGGCGCCGGGGGCAGGATGGCTTGGTGAACGTTCACTGCAGGGAATGGTTTCCAAGCTGTCTTGGGCGTGCTACTAAAACATCTAATGCTATGCTACATGCTATCGCTAATGCCGCATGCTATTACTACTGCTAATTGCTACGCTGTTCTAATGTTTCCGCCGTGAGATGTTGTCACTCTCCCTCCTCTTGCCCGGTTCATCAATGAAGGTCAGTCGGTAGCTGTTGTGGTTTTTTTTGCTGAGTCCTATTTACCTTTTTTCGGGTAAATGGGTTGACAACAGGGTAGGCCGTGGCTAGGTTGCCTAGCCAGGTATGTTACCTTGTGTTCCGGCGGGGTTTGTTGAACGGTGTTCCCATCTGGGTTGGCGTCGGGTAGTGGGGCTATGGGTCCAGCCGACATGGTAAACATGTTGCGTGTCTGTGCGCAGGCAATTGTTGTTCTGGGTCCCACATCGCCTCGCGCTAGGCTGCAGTAGTATAAGGGCAGGGCCGCCTGGGAGAAATGTGAGGCCCTGTGCGTATTTAGACGCGAGGCCCCCCACCCCCTGAGGCGGCCCTGTGTAGTGGGCTATTGTTTCGTTTTGTCACTCTGCTATGAGAAGGTCTGTCTTGCTACAGTTTTCTCTCCTCTCAACCATTCATACTGACGGTCAATCGGTATACTGGGGGAGTAGTGCGGGGGGGGGCTTTGTTTACCTTTTTTGGTAAATGGGCTAAACTAGGGCTGGTGTCCTGTTGTGAATATTTTGAATGAAGGCGGGACTAGTTCGCTCTGGTCCGTCTCCCCTTAACTTTGTGTGTATGGGTTTGCTCATTCTACAGTATTTTGTGGTTTAGCTCTTTTATTCATTTAACCCTTTCATGGTGCACACTACAGTGGAGGTTGCTGTTTGCAATCACCACTGATGCTCCGTGTTAACATCAGTCCTTTGTTTTTGACATATTGAAACAATGCCCCGCCCGGCCGACACCATGGGTGGGTCGGCCTGGCGAGTGGCTGGTGGGCTGTTAAGGCTTGTACCGCCACGGTATGGAATTGGCAACGATTAGAACTGTGTTCGAATTGCTGTTTTTTTTTTCTATTAAAAAAATTGTGTCTGGTGGAGGGGCCTTGAGGGCCAGCCGACGTCGACACATCGCGCGAGGTTGTTGACGTTATTAGCTTTGACCCAGCCGCAAGCTATAACCGCTCAGGGTTCCCCTCTCCGCAGGGGATTTTGGTCTTCTGCTGGAGCGCGGGCGGTATTGTCCTAGGCCCTACACCGCCTCACACCGCACAGCCAGAAGAAGAGAGAGCACGGCCTCGTCAGCGGCGATGACGGGGCCCTCGACAGGCGGCCATGTTTTTCCCCCGCCAGAGGTATCCTGGGCGTTGATTCGACAGGTGTCCACAAGGCCGACAGCCTTGGCGGCCGAGGGATCGGCCATGTAGGATGGGTTCGGCTTGAACAAACAAGCCGTCACCGTCCTGCCGCGAGCAGCCCGCTCTCCGATCACTCCCTTCCCCAACACCAGCGGAAGAAGTGGGCTCTGATTGTTTCCTTTGGCTGCGGGCCGCGTGCCTTCGTTGATGCGCGGGCGGCCCCCCTTTTCGCTTCTCATGGGGACAGGGGCTGACACCCAGTTTATGGCTGAGCCTGGGTCTGTCCGTGAGAATGTTGTGCTGTCAAGCGGCTCCCACACCTTGAACTGTGTTGGTTGAGCCTGGTGTTACGTCTGTCAACTTAAGTGTTGTCAGCAGGGGGGCTCGAAACCTTTTGAGGCACACAGTGCGGGCTTCCCCGGCCTC
This sequence comes from Notolepis coatsorum, assembly GCF_963971535.1. Lineage (NCBI taxonomy): Eukaryota > Metazoa > Chordata > Actinopteri > Aulopiformes > Paralepididae > Notolepis > Notolepis coatsorum. The sequence goes on from NC_140173.1 coordinate 77,804,644, forward strand.
GCCTTCGCCAGGCCAGGTATCATGTTGGTGCCTCCCACTCCTGAAATATTGGCAAGTGGTCACAGCTCACATGATTTGGGGTGGTAGTAATATCACTGCAGGGCTACGGTGTGTAGGAACCCATGGGGGCCTTACACCTTGCATGTCCGGCTGCAGAACAACTCCTTCAGCATGTTCTGGAGGGGTGTTCAGTGGGGGGGCTTTTTTTCATCGGAAGCCCCCCGTATCAGACCGGCCCTTTCTGTCGGGGTTCCCCCTTGGGTGCGATTGCCTCGTGGGTGGTGTCAGGGTCAGGTGTTCCGACACGGGACGCGCTCCTCGCACGGTTCCAGGTTTGGCTACGCACAGCGGGGGGACCGGGCCAACTATCTACAGTTCCTGGCGGACCTGCGCCACGTGACGGCGGGTGCGTTGGGAGTGTCGTCACATATGACTACGGCAGTACCATATGTCGAGGTGGATGGAGAGAACGCTGAGGCGGGGACTTGTGTTTACACAACCCCACCCGTTTTCAGGTTTGGTACAGACCCTATTGTCAGGGTCTCCAGCAGTGACAGCTCTGGTCAACGAGATCCAATATCTGTGGACGAAGCAAGCCATCGTCGTGGCGTTCTCCTCCCGGTGTTCTCTGCCCGAGAAGTCGGGAGGGAGGGGTGTAAGACCCAGGCTGGACCTGTCCCATGGGAAGGTTCAGCATTTTTTGGATCGTCTCCTACCTGTTGAACACTGTCAGGTGGGGGTCTGTTTCTCCTCCATAGACCTGTAGGATGCGTATGCGCATCCCCAATCTTCCATCCTAGGGCTTACCTACGCTTCCTTTGCAGGGTTAGCGTATGAGTACCAGAGGCTGCCGTTCGGTTTTCTCTGGCTCCCCACATCTTCATCAAGTACGTGGAGGCCGCACTGGGGCCTCTGCGTCGTCCGGGGTTACGGAGTGTTCTGCCCTGATGACGTTCTGGTCCTTCGCGGTCAAGGTGGATCGTCAGGTCTCGTACCAGGCAGGTCTCTACCAGCCTGGGGTTGCTGTAGACTGGATGTAGAGTACTCCTCTTCCCAGTCAACGGTTGGAGGGCTATGGGCATCCATCTCAGAGCGTGTTGTCAACACGCTCGGGAGGTTCCGTCCTAGGACGGTTACGGCGCTGTCTCACATTGCGTTTTCACCGACGCCTCCCTCGCTGGCAAACCATGCTGCCCGGTCTGCGCTACGTTCAATGTGTTGGTGTTGAAAGCGGTCCTTCTGGTCCACATATGGTGTTGATCAGGACGGACGATACGACGTCAGTGTCGTGTATCGACAGACAGGGAGGAGTACGCTCCCCCTGTCTGCACCAGGCGGCGGGCGGCTGGCTATGGGCGTCCTCCATCTGCGCGGCCTGAGGGCTCCCCACATCCCTGGCAGGGAGAATGTGGGTGCAGAGGTACTGTCGCGGGGCGGTCCTCATCCTGACGGGTGAGGATTACGTCTGGACATGGCCAGGCAGGTCTGGGACCGATGCCGTGCCGCCAGGGATTCTTCCCCATACATCTGTTAGGTCAGTTGTTGGGACGGGTACGTTGAGGGGCGCGGGTTCTTGATCCTGGTGGTGTTACCATCTGGAATGCGCATGCTCCCTCCACTGTCGCGCTTACGCGGGCAGATGACGTATGTTCCAAGTGTGGTGTAAGGCGGGGGGCCGGGACTCAGTCTCCTGCCCCCTGGATGCTGTCCTTAGTTACCTCCAGTCTCTCCTTGATAGACTGTCGGCTTCGACGGTGAGGGTATATGCAGCAGCTATATCCTCCTATCATGAGGGGTTTGAGGGGATGTCTTGTTCAGCCACCCTCTTGTGAAGCGTTTCCTGCTTGGCGCTCGACGCGTTAAGCCGGTGCAACGCTCCTTGGCTCCGACTTGGGATCTTCAATTGGTCCTCGGTCGGTTGTCCTTGGCCCCGTTTGAGCCGCTCGAGCAGGCGCCGTTGGGACAGCTGTCCTTCAAGACCGCGTTCCTACTGGCTGTCACTTCCGCTAAACGCGTAGGTGAGCTCTGTGCTCTCTCGGTACGTCCAGAGTGCCTGTCTTTTCGGACCGATTGCGGTGTCACTCTGCGACCTAATCCTGCTTTCGTGCCTAAGAATATCCGGAGTTCCTTCCGCTCCCGGGATATTGTGGTTCAGGCGTTTCGTCCTCCTCCTCACACTAGTGAGTTAGATGCGGGCCTTCACCTGTCATGTCCAGTCCGTGCTTGGGGATTTACCTCAGCCTTACTCAGGACTTCAGGGTTACCGACCAGCTTTGTCTGTTACGGTGGGGCTCGTGCTGGTAAGGCACTGTCGGAGCAGCGCTTGTCCCATTGGTTGTGCGAGGGCATTACCCTCTGCTACACGTTGGCTGGGCAGGATCCCCCTGGGGGCGTCAGGGCGCACTCCACTCGTGGGGTGGCTGCTTCTGCCGCTCTCCTGGGTGGGGCCTCGGTGGGGGACATCTGTGCTGCAGCTTCATGGTCCTCCTCAGGCCCCTTTGTAAGGTTTTACCTCATGGACATGACCGGGGGTTCGGTCTCCCAGGCGGTTCTGGAGTCTGTGGCCTTTCCTGCTTCCCGTCCTTTGGTCGGGTAGCAGGAGTGTATGGGTATGGGCCACAGTGTGTTGGGTCACACGTGGTTCCGCCTGTACGGTGTGTTCAAGGGGTTCTAGTTCCCTCTTGTTCGCATTCAGGTGGAGTTGACTGCGCCCCTCCTTCATTAGGAAGGATGGGGTGACAGGGCTCCCCGCACCCCTTGATGTGGGCTTACGGGTCCTCAGGGGGTACATTTGTCGGGCCTCGCGTCCGCTCTTCCCCATATCTCATAAGGCTCAGAGCGGGACGCGAAGCAAATACGATATATAGCGATAGGTTATGTAGATAACCTAGTTATATTAGTATTGGCTGAGCGTCCCGCTCTGCGCGGCCCTGAGTTCCCTCTTGAGGGATCTTTTCCTGGGACGGGATTTGGCGAGGAAGAGTGTTTGGTGACCAGAGTCACGGTTATATGGGCGGTGCCACCATGGGGGCGGGGCCCCATACAGGTGGGGTGCATGTATTTGTTCGTGGGAGATACAGTAGGTATCATAGGAGATAAGGGGTATCTCATAAGGCTCAGAGCGGGACGCTCAGCCAATACTAATATAACTAGGTTATCTACATAACCTATCGTTAGCAGGCCTAGATAACCTGGATAGTAAAGTGCTGAGAATGACTGCTGGTATTATAGCATCTCCTATATGTCATATTATGAATAGATGTTTGGATGTGGGTCTATTTCCAAAGATGTGGAAGTAGGCTAAGGTTTTTCCTTTACCTAAGGATACCAAAGCTGCTTTTAATGAGGGAAATTCTAGACCTATAAGTATTTTACCTGTCTTGAGCAAAATCATGGAAAAGTTGGTGCATTCACAAATTCAAGAGTATTTTGTTTCAAACAAGCTTGCAACAGATTCTCAACATGCCTATAGAGCTGGTCACTCTACTTCTACTGCCTTGATACAGATGACTGATGACTGGCTTAAAGCTATAGATAACTCTATGTTGGTGGGAGCTGTGCTGTTAGATTTTAGTGCTGCATTTGATGTGCTGGACCATTCTCTACTGGTTGATAAACTTAAATGTTATGGTTTTAACTAGGGCTGTCAGTTTATCGCGTTAATTAGATTAATTAATTACACAGCAAATTATCGCGTTATGAAAATTAACTCAAAATTAATTACAAAAAAAAAGTTTTTTTTTTTTTTTTTTTTTTATATAATATTTTTTTTGTATCTCATTCATTCCATAAGAATGTAGAATACACATTTACAGATGTTTTTTAATATGGTCCATTTGCATGTTCTTGGTATCTGATTCTAGGGACATCTATGAATCTCAGGGAATGTATTCCCAGTGTCAGAAATACTGTGGGCTAGATCCACAAAGAATGAATTGCACAGTGCAAGTTGCACCCTTACTTACAATTCATTATGAATTGAAAATGGGGGACCCTGATGTAAACAAGACGAAAGTCTTTCTCTGATCTGCATCCCCTTAACAATTGTGTGTATTGAGCCGTACTGTATTGTACCCATTCTGCAATCTGTTAATAACATTTTCATTCAATCACTCAATCTGCGCTGTGATTGATTGAATGAAAATTTTATTTTGAGTAAATTGTAATGAACCAAATGAGAATATCAATATTTTTTTGTTATCTTTGACTGTGAATAACACCATGCTCAAATTGACCAGACCTGAAAAATCTAAGCAAATTAATAGATGGAAGATGATCAAACAGAAGGTTTTGTAGATACAGTACTGAATTCTGCCATCCGGACACATGCAATTTGAAATATGATTATAGAATATAGAATATCAGGCATAAAATGGTTATGCGATTAAAATGCGATTAATTAGATTAATTAATTACAAATCCTGTAATTAATTAGATTAATTTTTTTAATCGCCTGACAGCACTAGTTTTAACTCTTCTGCTTTAAAGTGGATACTAAGTTATTTGTCCTCTAGATCACAGAAGGTGTATCTAAATGGCAGCCTGTCCAGTAGCAGAGGTCTAGAGTGTGGCGTGCCGCAAGGAAGTTGCCTAGGACCTTTGCTCTTCTCTGTATTTACGAATGACCTATCTTGGGCTACCAAATGTGCTACAACAGTTCTTTATGCAGATGATTCAACATTGTATTACGCGGCACCATCATGAAATGTACTTAATGAAGTTTTGAGTAGAGAACTTAAAGTTGTGCATGACTGGGTAGTATGTAATAGACTTGTCCTTAATATCTCCAAGACTAAATGTATTGTGCTGGGAACAAGGCACAGGTTATCTACAAATCCAAAGCTTCATTTAAACTTGTGTAATTCAGCAGTTCAACAAGTTGAAAGTACTAAACTCCTTGGAGTGATGCTGGATTGCACTCTGTCTTGGTCTCAGCATATTAATTATATTGTTTTAAAAATGGGAAGAGCAATTGGTATTTCCAGGAAATGTGCTTCTTTTGTTGCCCGTCCCCTTTTATGTCAGATAGTGCAAAGTTTAGTTTTATGTCATCTTGACTATTGCTCTGCGATGTGGTCATCTGCTGCCAGTGGTGACCTCAGGAAGCTCTAGGTGGTCCAGAACAGGGCAGCACGGTTGGTACTGGGCTGCTCACTAAGGTCTAATGTGAGCCGTATGCATGCCCGCCTCTCTTGGCTTAACGTTGAAAATAGATTGTCTTTTAATATACTTGTGCTGTTCAAGTTGGTCATGAGCAGTAAGACTCCTGTTTTTATACATAATCAGATTGTTTTTAGTAATACTGTGCACGAGCATTACACTAGAGGTTCCAGTAGTGGGCAGCTTGAATTGCCAGGTCCTAGAACCAGCGCTCTGGGGAGATCTTTTATTTTTAGAGCATTAACTCTGTGGAATGGCCTGCCTCGGAACCTCTGCTGCATTTACAGTAGATTCACTTTTAAAAAGAATCTTAAATTGTATTTAAATTGTTTTTAACACTGTAAAGTAATTTTTTGTTTTTGTTTTACACTAATGTAATTTTAGCTATATTAATTGTTACAGTAGGTTCATTATGCATTGTGTGTACTGACTTTTAATAATTTTGTTTTTTGCAATAGTGATTGTTTTTGTGTTTTTTTGTGTGTGGACCCCAGGAAGACTAGCTGGTTGCTATCGCACCAGCTAATGGGGATCCCTAATAAAATCATAATCAAAATCAAATCAAATTCCTTGTTTTTATTAATATTTAATTTGATGTTATCGCTTTGTAAACTCCTTAGAAAAGTGCTATATAAATGAGTTTTCCAGACAGTATATGGACATGTACCATTCACTGGGCTCTCTGCTGCAGCTCATCTCTGGTTAGTGGCCTCAGACCTTCCTCGTCATCCTCTTCCTCATTGCCTGCATTGAAACTAAGGGGAAAACCATACAATCAGTTGTGAAATACAGCCTGATTTATATACATTATTATCAGTGATGTAAACATGTCACAAGAAGAGGTTGGGCAGCACAAGCTGGTGAGGACCAAAATCAGAAGCTTGAACTCCAGTAGCACTAGCATGGCTGCTTGACTCCAGACAGATACATGTTGTTGGGGAGAGGAGCAGAGCGTGATCACTGACAGAAAGCCATTAGTGAACCAGACCGTGACCCCACAGGTGAGCCAGACCAGAATCAAGACAGATGGAGAGTGTGATGGCTCTGCTGGTTTGGAGCTGCTATCACACACTTTCTATGTATGTAACCTGTATGTTAACCAAAAGACACACACGCGAGCGAACACACACGTCAACCTTTATATCTTTTGACAACTGGGTGACATCACCCTATAGTTCACTCCGAACTCCAACATGTACCGACATTTTATCATCTACAAATACATTCTGCTGCAAAGCCAATTACATGCAAATATTTACATGCTTTATACAGTTCAAAAGGTGCAATGAAAAACATATGTTTAAGATATTGTTTAAGATAACAACAAGACTCAACAAGACGTTCGTCAGCAAGGTGGCAGAATATTGTTGAGTGAACGATTGTGGGTCATGCGCATGCGTGCGCAAACGCAGGAGCACTGGCAGCAGAATTCTGGTGTGCAGCAGAATTTGGCAGAACACCTGTAACACCTGTTAACACCGGCGGACCGCGGAGTCTCACAGCTGATCGGAGAAAAAATAAAAGCACAACATACCACCAGATCATCTGAGCTCCTCTCCAGTTGCTGCTGCCTGCTACTGTTTAAATCCAAAATATTGATAATCCTCTGCCATTGTTGTGTAACATGTCATCTGTTCTCAAGTATTCTTCAGTCTCGGCTTCACGTGCAGTTAAATCCTCTATAAGTGAAAGTGAAACTAAGTTGTTGTTAAAGGTGCAGTAGGCAATTAATGTAGTTCGGTGGATGCCTGAACACAGAATTACACCAGTATCACTGACTACTACGGCAAGCCTATAGAATATATTTATTATATTTAATAATAATTATTATAATAATAATTATAAATATATAATAATAATTATAAATATTTTTTTCCTTTTTTCCTGTTTTCCTGTAGCGAAATCGTACCGAACCGTGACCGTAATACCGAGGTACGTACCGAACCGTGGCTTCTGTGTACCGTTACACCCCTCATTACTGATTCAAGTCTCTTGGGAGAAGGGAACTGTGGTGGCATTCTCTGTTCAGAACTGTCCAATTATTAGGGAAATCTGTTAGGTTAAAGTGTTGGGCAGATTCACCATTAGGATACGCTCTGGTCAGGGCCGATACTGGGGGGGTCTGGCTTTCTGGGGAACCACAGGTGGGCAAACAGGAAACCTGTTAGATTTAAATATAGGCTTAACATGACAACTTCCCCCTTGCCGGTAAACAGTCGAACAAAAGGCTTTATGGAGCCCCAGCCACATGGTTGGGAGTAGCTGGGGGAGGATGAGGCAAGCGTCCAGGATTCTATTTCAACCATTGATAAAATCTCACTTGAATAGATTTACATACAAGTGTTGTCAGCCGTTTGGGACAGTTCACATTCTTCTGTTATTTACTGAATAAACAGGTTTCCTTCAAGACAACACAGACACTGGTTACACATGGGTGGGGGCCAACAGCTGAATGGTGTGGGCAAGCAGCTAAAATAATAGGATGACCACATCACATGAATTTGTTATCTCCTGCCTCGCGGCCTGGGATGTGATTATACTAGCTCAGAGGCAATCACTCAACACAATGTGGTTTCTAGGTTAAAGAGTCTTGGTAAATCATGGGGGAACATATTATTAATGAACACTAAGTATAAACTGTTTGTAGCTATTCAATGTAAGCCAGAAAGACTGTGTTGAAGACTTAATCCCCAGCATAGTAAGACTAGTTTTATTTAGGTTTGAAACTAGGCTTAATGGTAACAGACTGTGATTCTCAGCTCATATAAAGATTCTATTAGTCAAAAATGATATCTCTGTGTTTATGCAATCAATCTCAATTCGAATATATATATCCTGGGTTCAACAACCAAAGTATTATGTTAGTTAGACAGTATTTATTCTTTGATTGGGAAATGGATGGTGGGCCCTCCTCCGTTTTCAAATACTCTGTGCAGGCTCGCGATTGGGTGGAAATCCTGGGCGTGAGTTCACTTGGTGACGTCACGCCCAGGGTCTCGGGCTCATGGATAAATATGGGAAGGTGGAGAGACACAAAAAACGGAACCACCACAGGACCCACCTTGACACAGCGGACAGGACGCGGGCAGAGGAGAATCAACGGAACAGAGCTTTTGGAGGGAGAAAAGACTATTCTTTGTTGTAGACAACAAAGAACATCAACAACGGAACAACTATCATTCTTTAATCTACTTTAACATTAGTCTGATATAAGGGATCGGTGGCATAGTACTTGAGTACCCTTATATCATTGCAGAATCCATTTTTCATTGTAATTACACTCTTAACTTTGAATTAAAACAGATGCTGTTACAAACCTCTCCTCTTCATTTCTCCTGCTGCTTAGCTGCTGTCGAATAAGACCAGTTGGTCTTTTTAAAGTACAAGGGTTTTTAGGAAACACAATTCACAACGCAGAGGACGATCCAGCCGGTTCTGATCTTATCAGAACCAGAACATAGACCTTTGTGACTTCAAAAGTGGTGCCGTTAACCTGAGAACGAGAAGCGTCCTTGATTTTGATTTTTTTTTACAACAACACTGGATTTCAGGAAGCTGCCGGAGGAATTCGACACATCAGAACCTGGAAATAGGTGAGAATAATGACGAAATACGTAGGACGCTCAGTTCGAGCTGGGGTTGACAGGATTTACCTCATATACATTATGTAGAATGAGGCGTTGAGGGGCATAACAACTGTGATCATATTGATTAGTTCAATCGCGGATTGAAGTATCGAACTACATTGAGATGAAAGGCCTATTGAATCGTGGGCTCGGTAATCTGGTGTCGGCAAGTTCCGATAGGGTGTATACCGGGGAATGGACATACCTAGTCGTTTTTCCCGGGACCGGGCACAGCTGAGGTGGTAATTTTTTACGTGTCTGAACAATGAGTGGGTTGTGTGTCTGCGCCTGTGAGATGGAGCGGGTTTCGGCTGGGAGCTGTATCTCAAACAGCGGCCGGAGGAGATCTGTTCCATCGGTCGTTAATACTATAATTCAACATTGTTTGGGTCACGTAATCAGGAGATGTGAGTACGCAAAGCGATCAATATGATACATGGGAGTTATGGGTCACGAGCATTAACGTGGACATGATATATGGGAGGGGAGGCCTCTCTGGAGCTAACGTAGGTCTTTGTAAAGTAATTATACGGAGGCAGCCGCTTACGTTTCAATTCGACGGGGCGAGCTCTCTGTATGAATACCGACCGGACTAGATGAAGATCGTGCCCACATTAGGGTTTGATCGAAGGGATTAAGACGAAGGTTTATCTACAAATGGAGATTTGTGGATTACAGAAAACCATAGTCGAGGGCAATCCATTTTAGTGCGTGTAGACTCTGGACCATATTCCGTTACGTATCGACGTGACAGATTTCGGTGAACAATAGTACTTGATAACGATTCGGTTCAAAATACTGTTTGTAATCTTAAACATTCAGTACAGTTAAAGTGAACGATTGCACTTGATCTCGTTTTTAATAGCCGTGCGGAAACTATTGAAAAAAGTAAAATGAAATGTGAATTTTTAAAGATGGCCGTGCGGGCGCTCTATAACAATAGAAAGAGATCAAATCTGAATGGATGTTTGAGGTTTATTTGTGGTTAGGTATGGCAAGGATATGTATGTTTGAATGATGGCTAGAGGTTAGGAATGTCTGACGAAACGTGAGAGCTTATTGTTGTATTATTATGAAATTTTTATGACATTTTAATAATTTTAAGTGGGGAAATGTAATAGTGGAACGTCGGTTTTTCGAGGGCCGTTGGAACGCAGCAGCATTTAGCTGCTACATTAGCCTAGGGGGCGTCCGGGGTGTACTAGTGACGGGGCGGCGTAGTTTCGAGTGTATGTAGTCGATCGGTAGTATCATGGGACTACGGGGATGTGTATGGCACTTTAACATTTTCGGATTCGACACGTTTAAGATAATTGTTTAATGTAATAAGAAATCAACTGGAGCGAAAAGTTTGACCCGGAAGTCGCCCTATGCACTGCTGGAACAAAGGCGGTGGGGTCAAGCTACTGTTTGAGATGGCCTGTGTGTTATAATGTTTTTATTTTTTTTATTAAATCTGTACACTGGCGTTTTGGGAGGATTTAAGTTTTGTTGTAGGGTGGAGCGGTGTCACGCTAACATTGCGAGGTGTCGGCCTGCGCGGCGAAACGGGACAATGGGCCGTTGGGGAACGTTATTATGGTGTCGTGGGTGAAGCTAAGCTAATGCTAACTAGCCGCGCTAACGGAGCTAATGTTGCTAAGTGGTCGCCGGTTGTGACGTCATAGGGGTGCGTGGAGCGGTGGACGTGCTGGCTACCGGCGCTGAGCTAAAGCTAACGAAGCTAATATGCTAAGCTACCTGTGCTAACGACATAGCATGACGAGACTCTCTGGATATCTCGCGATGAAGCGGCCATCTTAAGTAGGGGCGCCAGATGGCCATTTTTGAGAGGAAGATGGTGTTTGTTTAGGAATGCAGTAGGGGGCAGCAGAGACCAGGTTTCCATTCGAAGCTGCTTTTGGTTTCATGTGGTTATACACACAGGAGATTTTTCTTTTAGAGGTTAGTTTGATAATAGAGTTAGATTGTTATGCTGTGATAGTTTGGTGAAATAGTTTAATCTGGTGGTGGAATGTGGGGCCCAGGTCCCCCCCTCCCCCTCACTCTCTCCTGCCCTCCCTCCCCCTCGCCTCCCCACCTCTCTCTCTCTCCCTCCCTCCCTCTTTCTCCCTCCCTCTCTCTCCCTCCCTCTCTCTCCCTCCCTCTCTCTCTCTCTCCCTCCCTCTCTCTCCCTCCCTCTCTCTCTCTCTCCTGCCCTCCCTCCCCCTCACTCCCCACCTCTCTCCCTCTTTCTCCCTCCCTTTCCCTCTCTCTCCCCTCCTCCCCCTCTATCTCTCTCCCTCTCTTTCTCTCTCTCTGTGGGGCAGTTTAATGCTCCCGTCCTGGTTAGGAGGTCATTCTTTAAGAGTGGGGTCATTTGACGAGAGGGTTGGCCGTTTATGCGGCATAAGCTATATTGTATTTAGTGTAGTTTCGGCCAATGAGGTGATATATGAACGAGGAATCTATCTTTAAGTCCTCTCTCTCTCCCTCTCTCTCTCCCTCCCTCCTTCACTCACCCCCCCTTCTCTCTCTCTCCCTCCCTACCCCCCTCTACCTCTCTTCCATTCCCTATCCCCCCCTCAACCCCCCTCTCTCTCTCCCTAACCCCCTCTTCCATTCCCTCCCCCCCCCCCCCTCAACCCCCCTCTCTCTCTCTCTCCTGCCCTTCCTCCCCCTCACTCCCCGCCTCCCTTTCTCTCCTTCCCTCTCTCTCTCTCTCTCCTGCCCTCCCTTCCCCTCACTCCCGACCTCCCTTTCTCTCCTTCCCTCTCTCTCTCTCCTGCCCTTCCTCTCCCTCACTCCCCACCTCCCTTTCTCTCCTTCCCTCTCTCTCTCTTTCCTGCCCTCCCTCCCCCTCACTCCCCACCTCTCTCTCTCTTTCTCTATCTCTCTCTCTTTTTTTACCTTGTCATGTTGGGATCTAGGGGTTACTATTGGTGGTTTGGTTATGTATAATGTTGTTTTAATGGGTATTTTGAGCTTGACTATATGAGTGTATATTTACTGGAGCTTGTGAAGATCTTCTGTAGGTTTCTAGTGCAGTTTATTGTTATTTTTTGTAGGTTTCAAGTGCAGGTTATTGGGATCTTCTGTGGATTTCAAGTGCAGTTTAGTGTTATTTTCTCTTTTCATTTTAATGGGGGTGCAAGCTCCCAACTCCCCTACTGGGGACTGCGGGCGTCGTAGCGTGCGGTGGTAGACAGCTCATCGTAGCTTGCTGCCACACTGCGCGCATTGAGTCATATTATGTGTGGATGTTTAGGTGGAGGTGTTTGCTGTGGTTGGTTTAAATCTGAGGTGCTGTGTGGATGCAGCAGTGGTTGAGAGTTGTATGGGTTTTGAATATCCTTGTGTGGGGAGCCCGGGGTTTCGCGTTCCAGGTTGCAAACTGGGGGGGATGCCTTGGGCTGCGAGTCGGCGGACCAGTGGGATGTCATTGGTCTGCAGGGATTTCAAAATAGGGGTGGTGTCTGCACCTGTGGTTTAATAAACAGGTTGTAGGACGCTGTTCCAAGCCACAGGGATTCTGTGATGTAAATCACGGAAAATTGATTTAATTCCTTGTGAGTTGTAAGCGTGGTGTTTAGCACCTAAGATTAAGGTGTTAAAACGGGGGGAATGAGTATGAATTATGAGTAAATTATGTGTGAAATATGTGTATTACTGGTATGTAAAATGTGATGTGAGCGAGGAATACAGGTTTAGACTTTCTCAGATGAAGTAATAAATACAGCTACACATAGAAGGAAATGTTTAATTACCTATACACATAGTCATTTGCAGAGCAATAAGAGTTAAAGTGATTTTATTCACCTAAGTTACAATATCCAGCACAAGTGTTTAGAAATGATAGGCTGTGAATAACAAATTTCTGATTGATCAACAGACGGAAGAGGCTGATGCGAAATAGGGATCCCCAGACTCATGTGAAGCAGGAACATGACAAAGGGATTGGGAGATCCAGTTTTCCGATGAAGACAACAGAACAGAAAACAATTAAGGCCGTGTCGTTAAAAATTCGAAAGAAAATTGCACAAACGCTCTCTAAAGTGATATTAGTATAGAGGATGCCCGACATTCCATGCTTAAAGATAAATGATGGATTGTGAAAGGGAAATGCCACTGATAATTAAGTGTATGTTTTTTCTTTCTTTCTTCACAGCTGCTCCAGGGCGGACAGAGGCAGTGCTGACAATTCCAAACTCCAACGAGGGATCCAATGGACTGTTAAAAGTCTGGGTGTAGTATACGAAGCGTTTTATCAATTCCTGTCGGCACCAATAGAATCAGTGTGAGTGATTTTTAACTCAAGGTTGTAAGCTCAGTAGGTTTTGGTCGCCATTGGCCAAATAGCCTTTGTGTAGGGTGTGGACATGTGCAATTGATAATTGGCTTGTGGGGGACTCTGACGGCTTAGTAGAGGCTGGCAGAGCGTGTGGAAGATGTGTGTTTAAGGCGGACTGTGATTTGTTGCCGTACGTGTAGGACTACTGGGGGAGAGGTCGTGTCAGTACTGGCTGTCCGGGCCCTGCGGCAGCTGTCCAGGAATGAAGGTATGATGTTTAGAATTTTATTCAAAGGATGGTGGGTTATACTGTTTTGACAGCATAATATAATGAGAGCCATGTGAATTTTTCTGAATTTTGAATATTAACGATCTAGAAGTCATGAAAGATATAGATAAATGATTTGGAAAAGAAAGTTGTCAAACTCAGACCAGTAAAGAGTGTCTGAGGGAGGAAAAATATGGATTCTCAATCAATTGTTGTGGTAGAAGTAACCTGCACTGTCCACCGAAGCGATATATACTCACTGCAGGATACGAATGGGAGATTGGGGAGTCAACAGTCATCCGAGTGTGGTACGAGGGAGACCAAGGACTCCAGCGGTACGGGTACCAAGAGATCCAGGAGAAGCCTAACTCTCAAGCGTTGAGAGTTCCGGCCAACGCAGTGACCGAGTCTTGAGGCTTCGGAGGGGAACGAGAGAGGCCAAACGACAGGCAATCTACGAGGAGACAGGCTGCTAGGCCTCATCAACTGCTCCGGCTGTCAACAGACAGGCTGCAAGGCCTTAGCAATTGACCAGGGTGTCCTCAAGCGAAGGGGTGGAGCCGCTATCGCCCCTATCAACGACCAGGTGGAGGGTGGGGAGAATCAAACCTCTTCCACTATTCCGAGGGTCAACGGGGGTTGAGCCAGCGACGACGGTGGGAGACAACAACAACCTCCTCAACAGCCGTGACAGCGCCAGAGGGGAGATCTAATCACCCCACCTGAGATCGACGCAACTGACACCTGAGGGAAGAGCTTCTGGTTCAACTGAACCGGCAATACAGCAGGGGGTCATGCCCCTATTCGAGTGACAGCACGAGGCACGAGAGAGTTGGTGGTAGCATTAAGAGGGAGATCAGCAGTCTTGAACTGCACCGTTTCTGAGAAATGAGGAGGGGGGCCAGGTCAAGCCAGAAAACATTGACCCCCCTTCTCCCTGCTCAGAGTCAGAATTTGACAACCCCCACTGGAAACCAGTGGGAAATTGATCCTGGTACGAAATATAGTGTCAAAGACTGCACACAATAATGAAAATGGACTGAAAATAAAGATGTTTGGGTGACTATAAGTATACATAAGAAAGAGATGTAGAAAAATAATGTTTTTGGTTTTTTATGTGATTTTGCTAAGGTTAAAAGGTTATGGTATCTGTACGGTGTATGAACAGTTTGATTGAGAGAATATTAACCGATATGTGGGGATATATAATCCCCAACGGGGGACTGTGGTGGCATTCTCTGTTCAGAACTGTCCAATTATTAGGGAAATCTGTTAGGTTAAAGTGTTGGGCAGATTCACCATTAGGATACGCTCTGGTCAGGGCCGATACTGGGGGGGTCTGGCTTTCTGGGGAACCACAGGTGGGCAAACAGGAAACCTGTTAGATTTAAATATAGGCTTAACATGACAACTTCCCCCTTGCCGGTAAACAGTCGAACAAAAGGCTTTATGGAGCCCCAGCCACATGGTTGGGAGTAGCTGGGGGAGGATGAGGCAAGTGTCCAGGATTCTATTTCAACCATTGATAAAATCTCACTTGAATAGATTTACATACAAGTGTTGTCAGCCATTTGGGACAGTTCACATTCTTCTGTTATTTACTGAATAAACAGGTTTTCTTCAAGACAACACAGACACTGGTTACACATGGGTGGGGGCCAACAGCTGAATGGTGTGGGCAAGCAGCTAAAATAATAGGATGACCACATCACATGAATTTGTTATCTCCTGCCTCGCGGCCTGGGATGTGATTATACTAGCTCAGAGGCAATCACTCAACACAATGTGGTTTCTAGGTTAAAGAGTCTTGGTAAATCATGGGGGAACATATTATTAATGAACACTAAGTATAAACTGTTTGTAGCTATTCAATGTAAGCCAGAAAGACTGTGTTGAAGACTTAATCCCCAGCATAGTAGGACTAGTTTTATTTAGGTTTGAAACTAGGCTTAATGGTAACAGACGGTGATTCTCAGCTCATATAAAGATTCTATTAGTCAAAAATGATATCTCTGTGTTTATGCAATCAATCTCAATTCGAATATATATATCCTGGGTTCAACAACCAAAGTATTATGTTAGTTAGACGGTATTTATTCTTTGATTGGGAAACAAAGGAAATGGATGGTGGGCCCTCCTCCGTTTTCAAATACTCTGTGCAGGCTCGCGATTGGGTAGAAATCCTGGGCGTGAGTTCACTTGGTGACGTCACGCCCAGGGTCTCGGGCTCATGGATAAATATGGGAAGGTGGAGAGACACAAAAAACGGAACCACCACAGGACGACACCCACCTTCACACAGCGGACAGGACGCGGGCAGAGGAGAATCAACGGAACAGAGCTTTTGGAGGGAGAAAAGACTATTCTTTGTTGTAGACAACAAAGAACATCAACAACGGAACAACTATCATTCTTTAATCTACTTTAACATTAGTCTGATATAAGGGATCGGTGGCATAGTACTTGAGTACCCTTATATCATTGCAGAATCCATTTTTCATTGTAATTACACTCTTAACTTTGAATTAAAACAGATGCTGTTACAAACCTCTCCTCTTCATTTCTCCTGCTGCTTAGCTGCTGTCGAGTAAGACCAGTTGGTCTTTTTAAAGTACAAGGGTTTTTAGGAAACACAATTCACAACGCAGAGGACGATCCAGCCGGTTCGCGTGAATATTAAAGGCAACCAACTTGTGTTCAGCTTTTCGTTCAGCGTTTCTCTGATTGGCCACACGGCCAATCAATCAATCCACTAGCACACGCCCTTGCGGCGTGGCAGAAGCGCTGGTCGAACCAGCGGTGTTCTGTTGTGTGACTGTACTACAGCGGTGTTCTGTTGTGTGACTGTACTAAACTCTTCCACCACATGACCGACATTTGACATACAGTACACCTCCTATCTATGTTGGGATTATGTTTGGTCATGACAAAACAATAAAAATCGCTACTGTTAGTAATGCTGCCACCACCCACTTCAATGACAGAGCTCTCATATTTGCGAATGCATAAACTATATCTTAAATTATGGCGATGTGTCTAATATGGCTGTCGCGAAGTCATTGATAAGCGACAGCCATATTAGACACATAGCCATAATTTAAGATATAGTTTATGCATTCGCAAAATATGAGAGCGCGCCGCTGTCATTGAAGGGCTTCCTACAACAGAGCACCGCCGCTGCTGCTGCTGAAGCTGTATCAAGCCGGCGGCGGCGCACGAAAGCCGGGGATAAACCACCGCGTCGCCCCGCTGGCGCTTCAGGCTCAGCAGCCTCCACGGGCGAAATAACATATAACGTTACAGTTCCACACTGATGTACAGTGAGTGTCTAATATGGCTGTCGCGAAGTCATTGATAAGCGACAGCCATATTAGACACATAGCCATCATTTAAGATATAGTTTATGCATTCGCAAAATATGAGAGCGCGCCGCTGTCATTGAAGGGCTTCCTACAACAGAGCACCGCCGCTGCTGCTGCTGCTGAAGCTGTATCAAGCCGGCGGCGGCGCACGAAAGCCGGGGATAAACCACTGCGTCGCCCCGCTGGCGCTTCAGGCTCAGCAGCCTCCACGGGCGAAATAACATAACGTTACAGTTCCACACTGATGTACAGTGAGTGTCTAATATGGCTGTCGCGAAGTCATGCCTCTCCCTCTGACAATATCATAATGATGTGTTTTCTATATTATATCCACAATCATTCATCTAAAAAATTGTATGGGCTTTGATTAAACATGTAACCTACACCTACTGTAACTTACTGTACCTCTGCTTCCTACAGCACAGCAGTTAATGGCGTTAATCAATGGAACGCGAAACATAATAACGTTACGCTTTCTAGTTCAGCGCATTTCATAGCGCTCCACTGCTACCGCAGCCCAACACAAGTGCGTTGGAACAGCAGCCACAAGTTGGTTGCCCGCGCTGCCGCTCGCGCGCGCTCCTTGGATTTCATTTGGGACTTGGGACGACTGCGCTTGCCTGCACGTGGGGGCGGGGGGGCGCGGCCAATCAGAGAAAAGCCGAACACAAGTTGGTTGCCTTTAATATTCACGCAGCCGGTTCTGATCTTATCAGAACCAGAACATAGACCTTTGTGACTTCAGAACACTGGGTGAAGTGCAAAGACAAGGTTGGCTAACATGAGAAGTCAGAGGTGCTCCATCCACAGCAACTCATTTAACCCTTGTGTTGTGTTCGGATCTCCCGTGACCTCTTTCAAGTTTAAATTATATAATAACTACCCTCTAGTTTTTATCATTGGAACAAGGCTTCATGATATCCTACACAATAGCTATATAAACACTACACAACCGATTTTGACAATTTTAGCAAATTCTGAAGGTCTCTCTAAAAAAAGTGTATAATTTGGTGTTCGGGTCTGGGAAGACCCAGCAGTGCATTTAAATGTTGGGGGTAACTCTGGGTCAAATTTGGGTCAGTCAAGATTCATCTTTGATCTTTAGAGACCCCACCCCCACCTCTTTCCTGCACAGGAACAATTACTTTTTGCAACATGCACCTGTTCTCCCCAATCCCTCTGGCACCACTCCCCCCACGGGAACTCAACCTTTCTCACAGAATATGGACACTGATATTCAACATGAACGTAAACCCACACATGCACGTATGCACGCACACGCTTGTACACACACACACACCAGTGGCGGCTGCGAGATTTTTCTCCACTAGGGGCGCTATACCAAAACATTTTGCAAACATGTACCACGCAACCGACTCATGGCAAGACGTGATCGATTCGACTCACGCTCACGGCAATGAATCGGCTCTTATGAACGAGTCGCTCAGCTGTTACTACAACAACACACAACAACCAGTCAAATAAAGTACAGTCTAATTCACAACTTGAAACACAATATATAAATAGAAAAGTTAGAAAAAAAACTCGCTCCGTCTCCAAACACACGCAGAGAGAGAGAGAGAGAGAGAGAGAGAGAGAGAGAGAGAGAGAGAGAAGCGTTAGCTGAGTGGCTGAGAGAGAGAGAGAGAGAGAGAGAGAGAGAGAGAGAGAGAGAGAGAGAGAGAGAGAGAGAGAGAGAGAGAGAGAGAGAGAGAGAGAGAGAGAGAGAGAGAGAGAAGCGTTAGCTGAGTGGCTGAGAGAGAGAGAGAGAGCGAGAGAGAGAGAGAGAGAGAGAGAGAGCGAGAGAGAGCGAGAGAGAGAGAGAGCGAGAGAGAGAGAGAGAGAGAGAGAGAGAGAGAGAGAGAGAGAGAGAGAGAGAAAAAGATCGCGACTCACCAGCTAAGACAGAGTATTGCAAATCTACCTTGTTGTTGTTGTTAAATTGACAGCAGAGCAGGCAGCAGGGCTTGATAAAGTATATATCCACTCCATGGCATTGTTCATTGTGCATGTCCCTCCACACTGCATCCATATATAGCTTATAGCCAACAAGTACTGTGTGAGATAACAACAAATAGCTGCATCTCACAACAGCATAAACTCACTTTGTTTAATTGAAACGTGGTGGGCTTGATAAAGTGTATAATCCGCTGTTGATGATGTATATCCAGACCACTGTCCACTGTCCAGACTGCATCCGATCCGCCATATAGCTTGTTAGCTGTTAGCACCACAACAAGACAGTACTTGATTTCTTTGTCCATTTCCGCGTCGAACAGACTGCAAACTACCTGGCGTTCTATCGCCATGCTCTAAGACAAACTCTAACCTTAACCAACTTTGAAAGAGTGCCTAAGCTTAACCGTCGAAAGAACTTGCAGTCACGCTCTAAGACAAATAGCTCGCATCTCAGTCACAACAACACAACTATCTCTACCACCAAGCTAGAATTGGAACATAGAAATTGGATTCGGCCAATCAGAGATCGTCTCCGCTCAATGCTGCTACGGAAAAAAAACTGACGTCGGCCAATCAGAGAGCGTCTCCGCGAAATGCGGCTACAGAAATTCTTGACGCTGCTGCCTAGACCGCTTCAAATCGCGCCCGGATTCCAACATAATAGTCATATTTCAACGCACAACGCGTTACACACTGATTGGCTGCGACGGATACAGCGATCAAACAGTGACGCGCACTCAGAGCGATATTGCGTCTAGCCCGGGCCGAGAAATACAAAAAAAAAAAAAGTGAGTCACTTCCTGTTCAGGAAAACGAGTATTTTTTATTTTATATATTAACGTTATATTGTGCATTGGAAACACAAACATACTTAAAATGAGTAAATATTATTAATTTTAAACATGTTTATATTATTTATAGGGCTATAAAACAAAAAACTAAAAAATAATTTTTCTTGTTCTTCTCTCATATAACCAGGGGCCTGAGGGGGGGCGGCGCCCGAGCGTCCCTAGTGGCGAGCCGCCACTGACACACACACGCACACACACACACACATGCACACACACACACACACACACACACTCTTGCAGTACCGTGTAGGCTTTGATCATGTGGGGGGGGGGGGGTGGCATGAACAACATTGCACAGATTGTCTTGCGTAAACGTCTATAAATATCTCTGTCAGGTTAATTTCAGTATACTGGGTGGCAGTGGCGGCTGCTGACCAAATGTCTTGGTGAAGCACAAATTATTATATTATATATTTTACTATCTATTCTATTCTACTACTCTATTATTGCACTGTATTATTTTACTCTGTCTATTGCTTTTTATTACAGGTTCAAAACTGTCAGGTATTAAACTGTGTGGGTATCAAACAAGAGACTGTCAGGCTTTAAAACTGTGTAGGACCCAGGCCTAAAGAGAGGGAACTGCACCCTGAGAGGGAGGTTTGCCCTGGGTGGGAGCTGGTTCAAAGGGTCAAAGTGGGTATAAAACAGGAGGGAAGACTGTCAAGTTTTAAACTGTGGATACCAAACAGAGAAGGTAAAGACGACTTTGAACTGTTGAACAGTAATCCAGAACTATTTTATTGCACTGTAAAATATATATTTTTTTAATCTATTCTATTCTACAATTTTATTGCACTGCACTATTGCACTATTTTACTCTGTCTATTTGATCTTACTCTTTTTATTATTGTCTATTTAAAACTGAATCAAACCATAAACAAGGTGGCCTGTTGAGATGTTAGATCCTAATGTAAAAAACTGTGATTTTATATGTCTGCACTTTATGTGCTAATTTTATGCCTGTCTTTTTTTCTGTTGTGAAGCACTTTGAGCTGCAGTTTCTGTATGAAAGGTGCTATACAAATAACGTTTATTATTATTATTATTATTATTATTATTATTATTATTATTATTATTATTATTATTATTATTATTATTATTATTATTATTATTATTATTATTATTATTATTATTATTATTATTATTATTATTATTATTATTATTATTATTATTATTATTATTATTATTATTATTATTATTATTATTGTTACGACCCTGGCTCAAAGGCACGCAACCTATGTGCAAAACCGACACCAAAACCTGTGTATAACCCAAAAAGCCTACTTTAACAATGAAATACTGATATTAACTAAAGAAACAAGAATAGAAGAACGTGATAACTCTCTCTCTTAACCCACACTCCTCTAACCACAGACCCTGCATGTGTGACTCAAGGGCTGGTTTTAAAGCTGCCAGCAGGTAACCAATCAGCAGCAATTAGCAAATTAGCAGCCCTCACCTGCATGCCCAGTGACACAGGAGCAAACAAGGTCATGGTACATAACAATTATTATTATTAAGGGATCTGGGAGGGCAACGGCAATGAACCCACAAGGAAGACAGGGCAGACTAGACATATATTATACACAGACGAATTGACAAACGAGACACATGAATGGCTGATTACAATGAGACACACCTGGGCCCTATTCCCCGTACCTGGTTCAACTAAGTCGATCAAAAGTCCCATTATCCAGATTCAATTAACCCGATGTTTAAATCCGGGATTTTCCTGTTCCTCGAACGCTGATTCAGTCTCGTTCATTCGAACCAGACTTGAGACTCAGGATAATTGCGCGCGGCCGCCTCAGCTGAAAAGACAGCAGGTGTCGATCGCAGAAATCCTGATTTTCTAACGCATTGATTGATTGATTTAAAACTTTATTAACAGATTGCAGAATGGGTACAATGCAGTACGGCTCAATAGCCTCGCCGACAAGTTAAATGCATAATCTATAGGCTAATTTTAAGTCCCTCATTACCCCAATCAATCAGATTATATTTCTTTAAACGTGCCTGCTGGCAGTAGGCTTATGGAATGAATAATCAAATGAGATCTTGCTAGCGAAAATAATTAGTTCAACTCTTTCAGAATAAGGATAAAAACAAGCCCAAATAGTATATCTAATTGATACGAATTATATTATGAGGATATCTGTACTGTATGTGCTTATTATGTACTATATAAATACATGGTTTCCAAAGAGAGGCTTGGAGGGAGGCTTGCAGTTACACTATTAATCAGGTTTTAATCTGTTTCGGACCTAATCCATACATGCATTGAATTGATTACCCTTTGGTTTATACCAGTGACACCTCATGTTCATCATCAGATAACAGTGCTTGAAAAGATAAATGCATTTTCTCAAATTCATTCATCAAAAACATCAAAGGCTCATTCAATTTATCAAGTCACGTCATCAAATCCATCAAACAGCGCATCTCCTCATATATTTTAATCCCAGTTACAATATCACAATAACGTGTGACACTGTCACAGTGACAGTGATACAATGAAATACTCCACAGATTCAGATTCCTCATAATTCATATCCACAATCCGCGCATAGACGCTTCATATGCTTGAATGAAACGCATCCGGGTGCTCCGTTAAGCAAATACACAGCAAAGAATATTAAACTAATCAGAGCCAAACACCCGATAGGTTTCATTCATTAAAAATATCCCAGCGGGATTCACATTTGCAATGATCCGTTTAGTCCGTTATTAAAATAACTGTGTGTCGCGAGCGCCGTATCCGTATAAATATGACGTGCATTATATAGGACAAAGTAAATTCATAGGCTGAATATGATTTATTATCAGCATTTTAGGTAGACCTATTATTTTACATTTCAAACGAAGCACAAAAACATAATTCAGAATGGCATAATGGGATCTAGACTGTGAAAACTATTTCAGGAAGCGAGCTGGGATTTCTTTGTGAGGGTGTGGCCATGCAGGTTATCCAGCTAACTGAACTAAACCCTGCTCTGGAGCAGGTTCAAACTTTCTGATCTGTTACCATGGCGATTTAGACAATCCGACGTCGGGGAACGGAAATGTCTAGCTTAAGTCAAGCTATGCTGAAAATGATCCAGCTAACTCAGTTAGCCAGGTACGGGGAATAGGGCCCTGGGATGGGATACAGGCTGACAGACTAAAGTGACACTAATACAAGACTGATAACAAATACATAACAAACACACTGGAGACAAAACACTAAACAAGACAACGGAATACAAAAGGCAACAAGCAAAATGGGAGAGACAACATGATGGGGAGAACACTGAGGAACAATGATATTTTAACTAGACATAAGTGAATGACAAGTCCCAGGGGTAGTGAGGGTATTTGTCCAGCAGGTGGACCATGAATGGGTGGAGGATGTGAGGGGAGCTGAGCAGGAGAACTACCATGCACTGATAATATCAGGAGAACTACCATGCACTGATAATATCAGGAGAACTACCATGCACTGATAATATCAGGAGAACTACCATGCAATGATAATATCAAGAAAACTACCATGCACTGATAAGAGACACAATCATTTGCTTGATTCCTCCATATATTTCTCAGGAGAAGAGTGAACAGCTGGTACAAGGTGGCAGGAGAGAGCTATAAAGCCACTCCAATGGCGATTATCATTATACTTTTTGGTTTAAATCAGTGTAATTTTTGGGGACCCACAGGTGAGTCATGTGAAGATTAAAATGGGTCCCTAAATGATTCTCTGAAAGCATCATATAAAGCCCAAAAAAAAGAATATATAGACCTGTTGAACAAACGACAGTACCACTGTAAACTAGCAGTCTAAAAACAGGATACAACTTATCCTATTAGCCAACACAATAATCTGCCAAATAAATTTTGGGGTCATAAATATATTCTATCTGTCAATGTGAGTCCCCTGACGAACCACTGGTTTAATTAATTTGTATTTATGCAAGCAGAATACATTGAATTAAAGTAGTAAGGTGTCAAATGTAAGATTGATTGCAGCATGAAAAGAATCAACCTCTTTCACTACATTTGTCACAAAGAAGTGAATCAACATCATCGATGAGCAGTAGTGACAATGAAATAGAAGTAAGCTGTTTTCATCTCATACTGATCAATATTCTCCATCATAACTTCATCATCATCAGGTGGCTTCTTCGTTCCGAAGGTTGCCTATCACTCTCCAACCCATTCTGTCCCCACTTCTTCTCTACAACTCTGTGACTCCGCCTCTCACTCCGCTCCAATCACAGACGCCGTCTACCCAGCCTCTTCTTGGTCTTCCACTTCCTCTCTTTCCATCCACCTTCCCCATCACCACCTTCTTCAATATCTCCCCTCTGGATCCTCTCAGAACATGCCCGCACAACTCCATCTTTCTCTTTTTCAACCTCTCCAGCAGCTGTCCTCCTTGCATACCCGCTCTTCTCAGTACCTCCTCATTCTTGATCTTATCCTTCCATGTTATCTTCAGCATATTCCTCAGCATCCACATTTCAAAAGAGTCTATCATCCTCTGTGCCTCTTCATTCAGCGCCCATGCTTCTGCTCCGTATGAAAAGACTGACATAACATACGTTTCCAAAAACCTGGGCCCTCATTTATCAACGTGGCGTACGCACAGATATGTGCGTAACCCGTGCGTACAATCATTTCTAAGCAAAGTGTGGGATTTATCAATTTGAACTTGTGCTTGACTTTGTGCGTATATTTAAGCACAGGTCGGACCATGCGTAGCTGGTAGAATATATTATTACAACAAGGAAATAAGCTTCTGTGCATTAGTTTCAACACTGGCATGTTCTGTATGAACCGTAATTCATTATAGTTCATTGTAAAATAGCAACAGTAGTGTAATTATGGTCAAAACCCTATAAATAGCATTTGGAATAATAGGTATTTTCTCTCAGAATGAATGCAGCATGGTTTATATAGCGTTATAGGAATATACGGGGTGTACTGACTGACTGCGCTCGTTATTATTTTGCGCACAGACCGCAGAAACACGGGAACGTTTTGATTAGATTTAAAAGGATTTAGTTAAACGAAACAAGTGGAATTTCGAAGCTGTAAGCAGAATACAAGTCATATGAACACCCACGATATAGTCCCCCTTCCTACTGTATAAGAAAGAATAAAAAAACCATTGCAATGAGACCAGGGTGTATGTGTATTACAAAACCCTTGCAATAATGTGTCTTAAATGAATGAAAAGCATACATGCTCTGTGCTTACGTATGAAAATAGAATACTTTCTAAGAAAAATTGATAAATGAGGGCCCTGTGGTCTTCGTTTTCCAACTTATGTTTCGTCTCAATAATTCTTTATGGTTCCAGAATGTGCTCTTTGCAATTTCGGTTATTCTCTTAATTTCCATGTTAGCTCTTCCACCTTCACTGATCCAGCTTCCAAGGTACATGTACTCCTTCACTTGTTTTTCTCCATCCATGTGGATTTTACAAACAGTTCCTGGTGTTTTTTCAATGATCATTACTTTTGTTTTCTTTGTGTTTAGCGACATTCCATAGTTTTTACATTCGACATTCAGCTTATTCATCATGTCCTGTAGATCTTCTTGACAGTTACAGACTATAGTGGTGTCATCAGCATATCTTATATTGGTGATGTTCTCTTCACCAAGTTTTACTCCTTTCCCTCCTCTCAGACCTTTTTTCATCAGTGATTCTGAGTTGGCAGATTGCATCTCTTGTTCCTTTTCCTTTGCAGAAACCCATTTGGCTATCCGAGAGCTGATTATAGGTTCTATTCTGTTCTTGATGATTTTCAGGAGTACTTTTGATGCATGAGATATCAAACTGATAGTCCCGTAATTGTTGCATTCTGTGGCTCTTCCGGTCTTTGGGATCGGAATGAACATTGATTTAGATTTTTTCCTGGGTTGTAGATGTTGTTTACCAGTTTCACAAGGAGCTTATGCATCTGTCACTCGAGTTCTTAATCAGTTCAGCAGGGATCTCATCCTCGCCGGGCAATCTGTCCGTGGCCAGTGACTTCACAGCCTCTTCAACTTCTTTTTTCATGATCTGGACTTTTTCTATCTCTTCTAGACTAATTCCTGTGTCTGATGTTCTGGTCTTCATATAGTGTGTAGGGTGTAAAGTACTTGAGTGAATGTACTTCGTTACAATACTTAAGTACTGTTTTGGGGGATTTGTACTTTACTCGAGTATTATTAGGTTTGTATACTTTGTACTTTTACTCCATTACATTTCAGAGAAAAAAAACATACTTTTTACTCCTTACATTTAAAATGCAGACCTACAAAGTACAAATCTCATAGGTCCAACCATTTTAATTAGTATATTTTAACGTTAACGTTATTAATCCTGCGACCGCAGGTAAACAGCCAATCAAATCCCCATCAATGGAAAACGAACCCGCCCATACCCATGCTGATTGGTCCTTGTGCAACACTAGAAAGCCGGGATCTTTGATTAAACACCTGCTATCAGACAGTCAGATCCGCATTATGCTGTGGTTAATATTGTGATATTATTCAGGGTACTCCAGTATTCTGTCTTTAATATTGTGATATTATTCAGGGTACTCCAGTATTCTGTCTTTAATATTGTGATATTATTCAGGGTACTCCAGTATTCTGCCTTTAATATTGTGATATTATTCAGGATAATCCAGTATGCTGTGGTTAATATTTTTTTTTTTATCCACTTTTTCTCCCATTTTCTATTTTTCTCCCATCCCAATTTCGTATCATCCAATTCAACCCTCCCCTGTCTCGAACGCTGTTTCTTGCCTCCCACAAGCCGGCTGCAATGTGGACTAAGTCATACATAGCACGAGTCCCCTCCGATACTCGAGGTAACAGCAGTCGCATCTTTTCACCTGCGTGACGCGATCTTTCAGCCTGTAGGAGTCCTGTCCTGACCTGTAGGAGTCGCTGTCCACAACGCCCGATCCCCACCCATCAGTTTCCCACCCCCTAATACTGCCAATGTGTATTAGTATGGACAACCAGCTAAACTGAAAGCAAAGTGGAGCATTGGGCTCGAACAGGCGAACCCAGCGTCTCCAGTATTCGTGGTGAGCGCCTTGCCCACTGCACCACGTAGCCGCCCTGCTGTGGTTAATATTGTAATATTATTCAGGATACACCATTCTGTTTTTAATATTGTGATATTATTCATGCTGTGATGTGAATGCCGTCCATGTTAGTTTACCTTCAATGGAGAAGTGCATTAAATAATTTTTATGCAAAAAAAGTGTCCTATGTTCTTTCATTTCAACATTGTCTATCGCAGAACACATTCCATTGTGGGCAGAGTGTATGCTTGGTTTCATTCCAGCCTTGCCTAAACACCAGCTGATGATTTCACTAATTGGCTCACCTCTTCAACTAACTCACCTGGTGCAAGGTATAGTTAAAATGAAAACTTGGCCCACGATGGAATGAGTTTGAGACCCCTGGTCTATCCCTTTAAAAAAATGTACTTTTACTTTTTAGTACAGTAGGACTTTTTGACTTTTACTCAAGTGTGTTTTTAGCCAGATACTTTGACTTTTACTTGAGTCAGATTTTGAGACGGTACCCATACTTTCACTTAAGTATCATTTCTGGGTACTTTTTACACCCCTGTGTCCACATAATCTGCCCATCTATTGATTATTTCCTTCTCGTCAAGGAGCAGTTTTCCTTTTTTGTCTCTGACACCTTGGGTTGTTTTTTTCCTCTTCCTTGTTAGTTGTTGGATCTTGTTGTACATGACTCATGAGAGGGTTGTGCTTCTTGTCTAGATATTCAATTTCTTTGCATTTTTCTGTGTAATACTTCTCTTTTGCGTCACTACACATCTTCTGTACTTTTCATTTTGCTCTGTTGTATTCGGTTTTTCTGTCCGCATTCTTCATGTCTGATTGATTGATTGATTGATTGATTGATTGAAAACTTTATTAACAGATTGCAGAATGGGTACAGTACAGTACAGCTCAATACATACAATTGTTAAGGGGATGCAGACCAGAGAAAGACTTTCGTCTTGTTTACATCAGGGTCCCCCATTTTCAATTCATCGTAACATATGTGACATACATGACATACCGATAGACAGTACTGCTACATCTATACATTTATGACATACCAGATTTGCAATTACAGTACTGTTTGTGATACAAAAAGAGTCCAGAAAGAAAAGAGTATATACATTAGATGTAGAAACTGTACATTGGATTGGGTAGGTGGGGGTGGGGGGGGACTGTACATTGGAGGTGGATGGGTGGGTGGGGGGGGGGGGGGGGCTCTCTTCTTCTCTCTGCTCTCTTCTTCATCTCATCCAGAATGTCTTTCGTCATCCACTCTTGTTTCTCAACTTTTTCTGGTTTACCACAGATTATGTCTGCAATGCTTCCCATGTGGTTATGAAACACTGTCTTTATTTTCTCTGGGCCTCAAATCAATGCAGACTCAATATCTGTTGTTCTCTTATCAAGCAACAGAAGACTGCAATCTATCAAGGAAGATCAATTCTCGGGAAGAAATGAGAGTTGGATTTTATTGACAAGCTTTTGTAGGCCAAGACACCATGCATGGGTGTCGATGGAGGCAAGTAGCAATTTACCTGGCAGGGGACGGGACCACGTCAATGTCCTGAATCATGGGAGAAGCTGATAGACCCAGAGCTGATGAAACGTAACCAATCTTCCAACATGTCTGTCCTTCATCCTGGAAATGAAATGAAAGCATTATTCTACAGGAGAGTCTTCCAAATGTGTTTTTGATTATTCATTACATTTCTGAGCCAGCTTTATTTGTTTTGTTTGTTTTTGCATGGAACTTCACCATTGGTGTGAAAAGGCTTGAAGATAGGATCCTTGATAGAACTCTCAATCAACATCATCAAACACCAAATACTCGTAAAATCATTGCGGTTGCCCTAATTTCCAATGATGATGAGTTACAGTTAAGATAAACAA
The DNA here is from genome assembly GCF_963971535.1 of Notolepis coatsorum. NCBI lineage: Eukaryota > Metazoa > Chordata > Actinopteri > Aulopiformes > Paralepididae > Notolepis > Notolepis coatsorum. The sequence goes on from NC_140173.1 coordinate 77,833,096, forward strand.
GACAACATTAAAAGTACAAATACAACTAGATAAAGATAAAAGAAACTGGGAAATCACCTCAAATGCAAGATAGACATTTTAACAAAACAAAGAAAATGAGCGAAAACAGATACAGATTCACAGTGGTTAGTGATCATGGCTTTGAACTGTGCATATGGTTCGGAGAGTATTGATGTGTTAAAGGTCCCCTGTCTTATAAATGGCCTTTTCCAGTGTTTAGCATTGTTTTCTAGCAATGGGGGTTTGTATCAATGGGGTCTGTGTCTCTAATTCTCATTTAGGTTCATCAGTCTAGTCTTGAGTTCATGAGATCCTCCCTCACTGAACTAAGCCATTCTGATTTGACTCGCTCGCTGACGTGAATAAGGCACTGGTTGTAGTCACCGCCCACAATCAACAATTCGCTCAACAACAGAGCGAGTGGAAATACTGACACTTCCTCAAACGGGTTGACGTGCGTGGGTGCCGACAGAGACAGCAGAGAACGAGCAAGCGAGAGAGAGGGAGAGAGAGAGATAGAGAGGGAGAGAGAGAGAGAGAGAGAGAGGGAGAGAGAGCGAGAGAGAGAGAGAGGGACACGGAGCATTTACACACAACCTCCCAACCGCGCGTGCGGGGCAGGAGCTTTCCCCGAGAGAAGCTCCTGCCCCGCGCACGCGGTCGGGAGGTTGTGTGTAAATGCTCCATGTCCCTCCCTCTCTCTCTCTCTCTCTCTCTCTCTCTCTCTCTCTCTCTCTCTCTCTCTCTCTCTCTCTCTCTCTCTCTCTCTCTCTCTCTCTCTCTCTCTCTCTCTCTCTCTTCTCTCTCTCTCTCTCTCTCTCTCTCGCAGTCGGGAGCACTTGCATATCTCTGTCAAAATATCATTGCGCACACTCCTCTCGTGGGATTACGCACCCCCTCAATCTCTCTATATCTCTCTCTGTCTGCCAGTGCAGACTGTGGGTGACTGTCACTCAAAGCGCAGAGCCCAGCCCAAAACAGCTTGAAATCTTGAAGTGGAAAAATGCTGCTTTAGAGTACTTGATTAGAAATACAAAACAATGATTAAAAAAAATAACTTTACAGATGTGTTCCATAGACTCACAGGAATTGTGTAAAGTTGCCTAAATAGTGAAAGGAATAGCAAGACACGGGACCTTAAAGTACATTGAAGGATGTTCCATGAGTCAGGAGCATCAACAGAAAAGGCAGACCTTCCCAGCTCAGAACATTAATAATAATAATACAAATTTAAAGATTCTCTTTCTTCAAACACACACTTCCCTGTATCCTTTATAATTTTATCATTTTATCTCTGGCTAATTATGGGTCTCTTGGAGACGTCTCCCCTGACAGGGTGAAGAGAACACTGGGTGAAGAGTAAAGCAAGATGATATTTTTCCTTGCAGTGTCTCTGAACGTCCTCTCAGAAGAGACTCAGAAGGAGCTTCTATCCCCAGGCCATCAGGATGCTCAATGACAATGTAACAACCCATCATCTACACTCACTGCACACACATCCACATGTACACACTCACTTTAAACAAACACTCACCTTTTCACTCACTTTAGACACTTTAACACACTTTATATGTGTAGCAGCCTGAATATTCTACAAAGTATTCAGTAGTGCTAACTAACTGTTACTTTCCCTGTGTGTGTATAACGTGTGATTTACAGTGTTCCTTTGGATAGACTAACAGTGTTCCTTTGGATAGCTCGCCCAGTCTAACGACGAGGTGAGGTGCTACTCCTCTCCAGATGCAGTATGGATTACTAGCAATAACATTGAGCCTTTGTTTCCCTTTCTGGAGCGGTCTTTCTCTTGGGACCGTTGGAGGTTGCCAGCAGGGGGCGGAGTGCAGTGGTGGCAGGTGGAGCGGTGGAGAGAAGCAAGCAACGAGGAAGAGGTGAATCACCTGGAGGTGAGGGGAACAGGAAGTTCTCTTCGACATTGGACTTGGCCGTGAACGGTCACAGCCACAACGGGAGGTGCTTTGGAATAGCCCTGTTGAAGAAGTCAGTGAAGGGGAGCCCCGCAGGAGCGAGCGACGGGTGATGAGACATACTTGCTAGTGACGGGTTATCCTAGAAAGAAGTATCCGTGATAGTGTGTGAGTAAGAGAAACCGAACCCAAGGACTAACGTCTAAGCTAACGAGACTAACGTCTAACGTTATCGGGTTATAGTAGTTACTGTGTGCGGTATAGTAGCATGCCGCTAACGGCTCCGTCTGACTTGAGTAGACTACCGGGCGCGAGGCGCTGAAGAGACCGGTGGTGTAGCCAGCCACGTTGCGTTAACAGTATAACCGAATAGCAGGAGGGTGTGCCGAGACCCAAAGCTTAGCTGTGTTTAAGGTAGCCCAAGTATTAGCTTGCAGGACGGAAGCAAGACAGCAACAGCAGCGCTGGACGTTTCCCAGACGGTACAGAGGACGCCTCTTCCCACCAGCAGAGGACGCCATACAGCACGCTCTGCCCGCTAACCACTGCCTGCTGTTCGCCCAACCTGCTGGCTGTGCTCGCGGATTGCCGACGAAATCTTGTCATCCGGACGAGTGGTGACAAGAGTTGGTCCGCCATCTTGGCTAAGTACTAACAGTACCACGTGTGTATCAACAGCAACGTCCATTGAAGTGAACGCTAATCACCAGTGTCTAAGGGGTACCCCAAACAATTTAAGCCGGCTTAGGTTAGGTTTTCTTTGATAACGTGGGCCCACATTTATTGGTTATTTTTGTTATTGGTTTATTTGACTGTTTGATTCTGAGACTCCCAATGTGTCTACGTTCTATGCCTGGGTTCCCCCAATACAAGCGGGGTGGTTTAATGTATTGAGCACTCGGTGCCTATGGTGGGAAGAGCTTCCCCTACATTGATAACAAGAGCACCCGGTGCCATATGAGTAGGCATTAACGTTGTAATGTATAATCTGCCCAGGCTTCACTAAACGTAGATTTAATTGGGATCATTGTGTGTGTCTCTTTCTTTGAGTTCCATTTGCTATTTTATTCTCTGGGTAAATATTGTGACGGCATGATTATTTAACCCTTACACCCCATTTACAGAATAGCATTTGAAGGGTCTATACAGGTGGTCATGGAAGGGTACTGCTTAAAGGGAAGCCCAATAATACTATTGAACTGACAGTCACTGGGTGTGGGAAGGCTGTCGGAGGTACTGAGGGAGTGAGGATGTGTGGGGAGTTACTGCTGACCGCCTTGGAAGGCGAGGGAGACCAGAGTACCAGTCCCCAGGTTAGTAAATCCTGGGCCCCATCCACTCCAGCTGCAAGCCCTCCAGTATGACGTTCCGGGCCAAAGACAAGTCAAGTCAAGTCAAGAGTTTTATTTGTCACGGCATACAAGTATACAATGAAATGTGGGTGGTCTTGCCCGCAACGATGTGCAATACAGTAGTACAACATATAATAGAATCCAATAGACAACATTGTGCAATAAACAGGCAACATAGTGGGACATCACGGTATTTGTACATAGTTATTTACAGAGCATGAAGGACATGCTAGGTCCCTTGGTAGTGCAATACACTGTTACTATACTATTTTTAAGGTGACCTTTCCTTTGTGGCGTGTGCAGCATGAGTGAGTGCTTTCTCATGTTAAAGTGGCTGCTAGTGTGCGAGCGTGCACAGCGTGCGTGTCGTGTGTGTGCTTGTGTGTGGAGAGTTCAGTGTTCTGTGACCCTCAGTGTTCATTGTTCAAGGCTCTGATGGCCTGGGGGAAGAAGCTGAGCCGAAGCCTCTCTGTCCTAGTAGCTGGTGTTCGCAGGCGTCTGCCTGACCTCAGCAGCTGGAACAGGCTGTTATTGGGGTGGTGAGGGTCTTTCATTATTCTGCAGGCTCTGGATTTGCACCTCTTGTTGTATAGAACCTGCAGGGGAGGTAGTGCAATACCCGTGGTATGCTCGGCAGAGCGCACCACTCTCTGTAGGGCCTTCTTGTCCTGTGCCGTGCTGTTGCCATACCAGGCAGTGATGTTTCCAGTCAAGATGCTCTCTACATCTCCGGAGTAGAAGGACTGGAGTATCTTCCCCGATACTCTGAACTTCCTTAACTGTCTCAGGTGGTAGAGGCGCTGCTTCGCCTTTTTTACGACTGTGTCTATGTGTGTTGACCATGTCAGATCCTCTGAGATGTGGACCCCCAGGTACTTAAAGCTACTCACCCTGTCCACAGTGGCCCCGTTTATCCTCAGTGGTGTGTGTGTCTCCTGCTGTCCTCTCCTATAATCCACGATCAGCTCCTTGGTTTTACCAATGTTCAGGAGCAGGCTGTTGTCCTGGCACCAGCGTTCCAGTACCTCAACCTCCTCCCGGTAGGCCTTCTCGTTGTTGTCCGAGATCAGCCCCACCACCACGTGTCGTCTGCAAACTTCACTATGGAGTTGGAGCTGAACTTGGCCACACAGTCGTGTGTGTATAGTGAGTACAGCAGGGGGCTCAGAACACAGCCCTGGGGGGACCCGATGCTCAGGGTGATGGTGTTGGAGGTCTGACCCCCCACCCTGACCGCCTGGGGTCTTTCACTCAGAAAGTCCAGTACCCAGGCGCTCAGAGCGGAGCTCAGACCCAGCTCGATCAGCTTGTCCACCAGTCTGGTGGGGACTATGGTGTTGAACGCTGAGCTGTAGTCAATGAACAACAGTCTCACATAGCCCCCCTTCTGACGGTCCAGGTGAGAGAGGGTGCTGTGCAGTACTTGGGAGACCGCATCGTCAGTGGACCTGTTTGGCCTGTATGCAAATTGCATAGGGTCCATATCATGTTTCCTGACTCTCTGCCAAGGTTATAAGCAGTGGTGCGAGAGTTCAGGGCTGCTCTGATAGTACTGTCCACCCATGGTTTCTGTTCGGGAACACCCTCGCCTTTTTTGTGGGGACAATACTATCTGCTATTGTTGTTATGAAGGACACCACAGTGTCTGTGAACTCGCTGACGTCACTGGTGCTTCTCTCGAACATTCCCCAGTCGACGTCATCGAGTGCGTCCTGAAGCATGGCCTCTGATTGGTCGTCCATCTTTTTACCTCACGTGACACGACGGCGTCACGTGATCTTTGTTTGTAAGCAGGGACCAACAAGATGGCGGCATGATCCGACGTGTTCGTCGCTCCCGCTAATGGTGGAGCCGGTACAGCCTTGTATCCGGCTCTGAACGGGGTATAACAGTGGTCGAGTGTATTTCCTCCCCTTGTGGAGCAGATGTGCTGAAAGAAAGACGGCATGACTTTTTTCAGATTCGCCTGATTGAAATCCCCGGCTACAATCATGGCCGCGTCTGGATGCTTGATCTGGTGTGTGTTTAGATGGTCGTGTAGTTCCGCTAGCGTGAACTCACGTGGAAGATGGAAGGGGCGACATTGGATCGAGAGGTGTTCCATGTCGGCGGAGCATGAACGGGAGAGTATCTGCACTTCCCCAGGGCTAGTCCAGCCATTGTTGGTCATAAGGCAGAGACCCCCGCCGATGCTCTTCCCGGAGGCCTCTGTACGGTCTGCTCTGAAGATGGTGAAGGAGTTGGAGGGAGAGATGCTGTGATCAGGAGTCACTGGTTTCAGCCAGGTCTCCGTGAAACACAGGATATTGCAGTCCTTCATCTCTCGCTGGAATCTGACCCGTGCTCATAAATCATCCATCTTACTCTCTAGCGAACGTGCATTCGCCAGGAAGATAGATGGAATACGGGGGTACTTATAGGTCCAATACTATAGTATCCTACTACTCAGTGTCTGTGTACTACTACTCCCACAAGCAGGGATAATCCACCCTTCTACATATGTATCTATTATTAAAGAGATTTGCACCACATTCATACCTCATTTGCACCCTACCCTAAGTTATGTACCTCTGCATTGTACCTCACTGTTACTAATTTTACTCTATGTTGTATATTGTATATATGTATATTGATTTTAATTTTTTTTTTACTTACGTTATTTTTGCTGTATGTAGCACACTCTCAGGGGCTCATACAGAAACAAGCATTTCATCATAAAGTATTCTGTATTTTGTTGTGAGAAAAATAATAAACAAACTTGAAACTTGAAAACTTGAACTCAGAGCGTCTGACCGTGTGCGCCTGGTAGAAGCATGCAGCCAGCAGGTCCGTGATCCGCTGCTCAGTCTGTCCTAACAGTAGCAGGATGTCCTGGGTCACTGTGTCATCTGTCCACTTGGGAATAATGACCTTTGACCCTGCTGCCATGGCCTCGATCCCTGGACACAGAGAGAAAATTATTAATAAACTTAAACTTAAACATCCATACCATAATGCAAACCTTGTGTTACAATCCAATTGGACGTGCCCACGTCCCCCCTCCTATTCAGAGACCTATCCCTGCACCTCACCTTCCCTCACTCTCTTGGACAGCTTGCCTCTCAGCCTACACCCATCCGTGGTCCTGTACCCCCACCTGCTGGACAAGTGCCCACACTACTGCCTCTGCTTGTTATTCATTTGTGTCTTGTCAGTCTGTCATTTATCCTTAGTGTACTCCCCGTCATCTTGCCCATTCCTGTGTACCTATTACCTGCTGTTTTCCCTTGTCTGGTTTAGTGTTATGTCTCCAGTGTGTGTGTATTTGTTATCAGTCCTGTCTTGTTTTACTGTGTCACTGTGTTCTGTCAACATTCCATCCCAGGTGTCTCTCGTTACAATCAACCCTCATGTGTCAATCAGTCTGTGTATATATGTTGTGCCTGCCCTGCTCCCCTTTGTGGGTTCAGTAGTCTGTTTTCCAGTATCATTGTACCTTGTCGTTCGTGGAGTTATCCTGTGTATCCAGTTCCATCGTCTGTTAGCTTTTGCACCGTGCGCCCTTGCCAGCTCTCCTGAGTTTCTGTTTATAGTGTTTTCAGTTTATAGTGTTTTCAGTTTATAGTTGTGTTCTGAGTAAAGTACTTTGAATCACACCCCGCCGTCTCCTGCCTGCTCTCTACTCGCCTCTGTCCTGCATTTGGGTCCTACACACCCTCACACCGTAACACCTTGACCATAACCCTAAATAAACCCTGATGGATCACAATAAGACACATGCACATGCATGCCTGCATGCATGCATGTGTACACACACACACACCATACTGGCCACTGTCCCGTACAGACTGCACTGAAATTAATCCGTATGCCATTGTCATGTTCCCCCTTTAAACTGGATTTCCTCCTTATCTCCAGTGGCTTTTTGGTAGATTAGAATAACTACACAGTGTCTGATCCACCATCTCATAGAAAACATACACTGTTTCATAGGAAGACAATACTGCAAAAGGTTAGACAACCCATGACCATTCATTATCAGCAGCTTATACGGTCTGCTTCTCTAGAAACTAATGTTATGGGTTCCAAAACAAAAAAAGAACAATTGCTAGGTTCTTCTGGACAGAAAACAATGTAGGCCATACATACATCTAAATGCAAAATAGCTTACTTCCACTCCTTCTGTCCAAGTTTCTCCTCAGCCAACAAGGCCAGCAGGTGATATAGGTCTGTACTTTTTAGAGGATCATGGACAAAGGGACTGAGGATGAGACACCACCCTCCTCCAAACCACCAGGTGGCGTTCAGAGAAACAGACAAAACATATGATCCAAATATGGTTTCTCATAGACATTTCTCTGGACATTTATTTATGAGAAATCCATTCTGAGGAGCAAAGCATGACCTCATTATTATTGTGTGTGGTATTTTGCAAATAATTGCTTCCCTGAGTGACACGCCTCCCCTCAGGTCAGGTTCCCATAAATATTGCATTTAAATGTAAACATGTTATGTTAGGGGCTTGCATTTGGACAGAATGAGCATATTTGCCAATAAGGGTGTTAGGGGAGGGGGGGGGGTCTTTTTTACTCTCATTAGTGGCACCACTGAACAGACAACCTCTGTCCTAAAAACCATGATGCCTTGAGGTGTTGGGAACATGAATGAATAACAATGGGTCTCATTCAGCAATATTGCCAAACGATTTCTCTTAGGGCAACCATCTTGGAACCGACTAAGACCAAATCACGGACAAGTACACCCGTATTCACGAACGCGTGGAGAAGCTGTCTTAAGTGATCAAAACGATCCCAGCTGGGATTGTGCCAATGAGGAATGTCACTCATTGACAAACATGAACGCGCGTTCTCGTTTAGTTCATTTGCATACAGACACGCCTCTGGCAGCTCCTTATAAAGCCAGGCTCTGTGCCGTGTGCAAAGGAAATCGCGAAAAGTATGACATCAAGAGTTAGACACACCTGTCCAGCTCATTATAATGCAACTGATGATGCATTATGGGGGGGGGGTCGTCTTTTTATGCTTTGATCATCACCAACGGAATACGTTATGGACTAGCGTTACACACATACGCTCGGATCGCAATGAAAGCATGCTTTGATCAATGCAAGATTGATATCATATAGCCCTTACCTTGACTAGGATCTGTCCCAAAAAGAATATTCCAATTATCTGATTGTGAGTCCCAGTATTGGTGTCGATCGTGTCGCCAACATAATCCGCCGTACATCATCCATCTGGAGCATTTGACACTCCTCAAGCCAATCGGGACAACCGCTCCCCTTGCCCGACATGGAAAAGTCCGCCCGGACCAATATAATTGACGCACAGCCCAAGACACAAGGCAAGATCCACAAAGAATGGATTGCACGGAGCAAGTTGCACCCTTACTTACAATTCATTATGAATTGAAAATGGGGGACCCTGATGTAAACAAGACGAAAGTCTTTCTCTGGTCTGCATCCCCTTAACAATTGTGTGTATTGAGCCGTACTGTATTGTACCCATTCTGCAATCTGTTAATAAAACTTTCATTCAATCAATCAATCTGCACGGTGATTGCTCTGTGCAATCCATTCTTTGTGGATCTACTGTAGCCCACAGAGTTTCAAAGGATGTGCAATACCGGCCGCATCCTACCAGGCGGCGGTATTGGATTTTTGCAATCTCAGACTCATTCCCTATGATAACACCAGGCTCCCTGGATGGATAATGAATGGAAATATCAAATAAAAGAAATAACGATGAAAACCCGACTTTTCTCGGGTTTGGTGCTCAAGCATCGGCAAGATATCTCGGGTCTGGCCCAGAATGAGTTAATATGTGTACTGTACTTACTGTACGTATAGGGCAGAGCATATAGTATCTACTAAATCCTAATGAAACAAGTAATTAGAATAATATAAGCCTACTGTTCATTCATTAAATCAAATCAAATGTATTTGTAAGGCCCGACAACACACGTGCTTTTCTTTATCATAAATCGATCCATAGAGATGATATTAGATCCCCAATTATAATATCATGGGGTATCATTGGAAAGCCACACTCATTGGCTACAACCCTGTGCAAAGATTTTCGAGATCGCCAAATGATTGACGGAGCTAAAGCCCCGGGAGTCGGGGTGGTAATGTGTACTTTTGCGTACTTTGGGGCACGCCTCACATATCGGCATGTAACTCGAGAACCGCTGAACGGGTTTTGTCACCTGAAAAGGCAATCGACAGGCAACAAATAGGGCTTTAATTCTATCTATATATTGTATTAAAATAAATGCACAACCGAGCCACTAGAGGTCGGCAAAGAATCGTCCACATGTCCACAAAAACCGCAAGGAAATGACTAAATCCAGATTCAACCCTGCCATTGGAAAGAGGAGCCTTTTCCCTATCCATAGATGTATGATTTGGCCATAATAAGGTCAAGGTCAAGTTCAAGGTCAAATATGAATTTATAATTAATTATCATTAATTACTGTATCTACAAATCCTTCTGTCATCTTCCCGTGGTTCATTTGCTTAGATTTTTTGTACACATGATCTCAATAAGGTGGTGAATGAGCTCAGTGAGCATTTTCTCGTGCCCCGCAGATTTAACATGATCAAAGATGCAAAATCATAATTTATATTCTCCTTTTCTTCATTACAATTTACTCAGCCTAGTAACAGACACAATATTTCTGACATGGAAATACATACCCCCAGGTCCCTAGATGTTCCTAGATACCAAGAACATGCAAGTTGACCTTGCAGAAGTGGAGCAATCTTCCATTTACTTAGGCACAGTGGCGGACTGGGACACAAATTCAGCCCGGGACATTCAGACGCACCAGCCCACACACCGGCCCACGCACCGGCCCCGAAACCGGCGCACACAACGGCCGTTATGAAACACTTGTCCAGTATTAAACAACCCAAGGCTGTGGCTAAGGAGTCAACATCAGGGAGACCAAATCTACACCCCGCCCCTAGATGTGCACTCGTGCACAGTGCACACACACACACACACACACACACACACACACACACACACACACACACACACATACATATACCGTTACTTCCTGTCATTTGCATATGTTTTTTTTTTTACTAACATCTTAGTGCCTCATTAGCCTAGGGATTAAGGATACATGAAGTATAACCTACACCATAATAATATTGAGGTTTTGATCCATAGAAAGGTCTGTGCTACACAATTTCAGTTAGATTGGATTTATTGTCCTTTAATTTGGCACTCATGACATTAGTTGCTTGCCGTTTAATCAACATCGAAAGACCCCCCACTTCCTCCCAGACACCCATTCCAAGAGCCTGTTCTCTCTCTCTCTCTCTCTCTCTCTCTCTCTCTCTCTCGCTCTCTCTCTCTCTCTCTCTCTCTCTCTCTCTCTCTGTGTGTGTCTCTCTCTCTCTGTGTCTCTCCCTCTCTCTGTGTGTCTCTCTCTGTCTCTCTCTCTGTGTGTCTCTCTCTCTGTCTCTCTCTCTCTGTGTGTCTTTCTGTCTGTCTGTCTGTCTGTCTGTCTGTCTGTCTGTCTGTCTGTCTGTCTGTCTGTCTGTCTGTCTGTCTGTCTGTCTGTCTGTCTGTCTGTCTGTCTGTCTGTCTGTCTGTCTGTCTGTCTGTCTGTCTGTCTACGCTACTGGTGGTCGTGAGCAGCATCAGCAAACACAGCTGCCCTGTGGCAGACTGACGGAATCATGTCTGCTATTCAGCGCCAACCACCATCAACAACCTTCATAAATACATTCAACATTAATGGAATAGGCTAACTACCAACTTAGCTGTAGCAGTTAGCTGTTATATGCAATCACATTTGTTTAACTACGGGGTAGTAGTTGACCTATTTCTTAGCTTAAGCTAGTTAGCTGTGGTTATTTACAAACATGTAGATGAGACTAATCATATACAGATCGAGAACATGGCTAACAGTTGGGAATTCTAAGGTACACCTTATTTAAGCATGTAAAATGGCAACTAATCAATTCAATCAATTAGATTACCAATATTATATCAACATGGAAATTTGGAAGGGAACATAATAGTATTTTATTTTAGTATTTACTATTATAATATTAGTAGCCGATTAATTTGCAGCCCGTCCTAGGTTCTGATTGGCTCTCTAGGTTAGCACTTTAGCTTCTGATGCTGTGGTGGGCACTAGTCCTAACATTGCTAACTAAACATCAAAGAGAAGCCGCCTATTCTCAGTCCTTGCCCCACACTGGTGGAATGAACAACCCATCCCAGTTAGGAGAGCCGAATCCCGTCCAATCTTTCGCCGTCGACTAAAGACTCACTTCTTCAACCATTATCTGAAATGAAAGAAAAAATAAAAGAAATACATATATATATATATATATATATATATATATATATATATATATATATATATATATATATATATATATATATATATATATATATATATATATATATAACCCTGACTAACCTTACTGTCATGGCATGCACTTGTCCTAATAAACTAACCTACACTGTAACACGCAACACTTTGATGAACATTGTTACTCAGCTGATAGAGTTGTACCCTTCTTGCTGTCTTGTCGTACAGAACTTGTAAGTCGCTTTGGATAAAAGCGTCAGCTAAATGACTAAATGTAAATGTAAATGTAAACTTTTAGTCCGAGAAAAAACTTCACGAGTCACGACTATTTACGTCCACGTGCTGTAAGGAATCAGGAATATACGGAAAGCACATTGTCTTGTAATAGAATGACTGAAATCACTGCAAGAGCTAGTATAGGCTAGCTAGCCCTCATGAACCGGCAGACACCAACAGTAGAATATGCACTAGGCTACTGCACGCACCTGTCATGTTACTGTTGGTTCCTTCCACTTGAACTTCATCATCATTAGCAGCAGCAGCTACTCTAACGCCAGCCCTTCCTCTACTAAACATGTCTGTAATTTTAGAACATTGTTCTGCGTCTTTTACTAGCAATTTTAGTTTTTTAATTCTAGCTTTTTCAGCTCCACCCTTTCTTTTTTTTGTGTTCTCCATTTCTGCGCTTCTAGGTAAGTAGCTTGGGGTCACATTGGACTCTGCATTGACCTTCAAAAAGTCATGTGAAGAAAGTGACAAACACAGTCAAGTTTAACATCAAAAACTTCAGGCAGATCAGGACCTGCCTGCCAGTTAATGCTGCAAGGATGTTTCTGAATTCAATGATTTTATGCTGTTTTATCAACTGGTCTCTTTCGTATGTCACTACTCTTACACCAATAGAATTACTCTACAAAAAAGCCATAAAAGTATTTGATAGGAAACCAATTTCATTTCATCAATGTAATGTTTTAGAAAACATAACATGCTACGAGAATTTCCACGTTTTCAAATATACTTGCTTCATGTACAAGGTTCTGCATGGACTTGCCCCTCCCCCATTGAATGAGTTCATCCAACAGAAAGCAGACAATGGCATTACCACCAGGGCCATCAGTAGAGGGGACTGTAAGGTGCCTTTTCGGTATACTACCTTTGCAAAAACTGTGTTCTCTGTTAAAGGTGGTAACTACTGGAATAGCCTACCAGTTGTGATTAGAGAGTGCCCTACATACTCCATGTTCAAGACCCATCTTAAACGGCATCTTAAGGCAAACCAGAACTGTGATCATTTTTAATCTGATTTAGTTTATGCAACTTGTTTATTGTTTTATTGCCGGCCCACACACTGGCCCACACACCGGCCCACATAATGGCCCACACACCGGCCCACATACGGCCCACAAACTGGCCCACACACTACACCGGCCCACACACTACACCGGCCCACACACCGGCCCACACACCGGCCCACATTAGTGGCCCACACACTGGCCCACACGCTGGCCCACACACTGGCTCACACACCGGCCCACACACTGGCCCACATACTGGCCCACACACCGGCCCACACACCGGCCCACATACTGGCCCACACACCGGCCCACACACTGGCCCACATTAGTGGCCCACACACCGACTCACACACTGGCCCACACCGGCCCACACACTGGCCCACATACTGGCCCACACACCGGCCCACACACCGGCCCACATACTGGCCCACACACTGGCCCACACACCGGCCCACATTAGTGGCCCACACACCGACTCACACACTGGCCCACATACTGGCCCACACACCGGCCCACACACCGGCCCACACACCGGCCCACATACTGGCCCACACACTGGCCCACACACCGGCCCACACACTGGCCCACATTAGTGGCCCACACACCGGCCCACACACTGGCCCACATTAGTGGCCCACACACTGACTCACACACTGGCCCACACACTGGCCCACATACCGGCCCACATTAGTGGCCCACACACTAGCCCACACACTGGCCCCAACAAAAAAAAGTAAAAACAATAAAAAAATAAAAAACTTTGGCCCACTTTGGTTCCGGCCCATCGGGATTCGTCCCGAACGTCCTGATGGCCAGTCCGCCACTGCTTAGGCATGTACCTTTAGGCAAAATACAGCCTACAGCTTAACAGGTTACAAGTCAAGAAAAAACATCACAATAAATCAAGAACAAAACAAAAACACCATAAAGTCCAAACAATTTTTAATAAATGCAACACTCCCAGACATACCCCACGCAAAGGTAAGGTAAAACTCACTAAAACCTAGCAATACGAAACAATGCACCACAGGCAATGTGGAGAAGAGAAACCTTAGAAGGGCCGTTCAAGGGCCTTGTTAGATGTCGGTGATAGTAATGTTGCAATAAAACAGGCGAAACAGTTCGTAAGCATGCACTCATATGCGTAATGAAACACAGATAAGTGCATGTAATAGAAACTGAACATTTTGAAAGATAAAAAATAGAGCTGATGGCGGATCTATTTGAGGCAAGGGGGTGGCGCAGAGAGGGTCGCATCCTCCCGGTCCATCACGGGACGTTCAACACTCCGGTCATCACTACGAGACAGCCGGAGACAGAGGGACAGCGAGACGGGACAGGCGTTAGATAGTTTGCATGATTGTGATGGGCTGACATAGCAATAGATACAAGTGATAAGCATATATGAATATGTAGCACCCTGAATATGTGACTATTATTCAGAAGTGCTGACTTGCCTTTTATCTCCCCTTTGTGCACAAAGACATATTAACTAGTTTCCATTGATATTCCCTCGAACAATGACGCAGGTTTCTCCTTCTCTCACCGGCTGGAATATGGATTATAAACAGTAAACTGAATCATATTCTATCCACCCAGTTCTTCCTGTGGGGCTAGTTGGCGGTACCAGCAGGGGGCGGCGGTGGCAGGCGGAGGAGCACAAGAGAGGCATAGAGGGAAGCAAGTCAACTGGAACGGAAGTGAGGAGAGCCAGCCTCTTCGACATTGGACTTGGACCTGGTCGGTCGTGTCTTGAAAGAGCCCTGTTGTGGATCACGCGGGTGAACGTATTGAACTTGAGTATATTACGGGTTATACTAGAAATATAAGCGTAGTAGCGTGTTGCATGTCCCCACTGAATAACCCTAGTGATACAACGAGTTATCCTAGAAGAAAGCGGTATCGCCAAGAGTTGGCTTATGTTAAACTATATCCCCTCCAGTGAGGTGCCCAGCCAGCGTGGCTTGAAGAGGACCGGTGGTTAGAGGCACCCTGCGTCATTGTATGTTGCGGCTAGCAGGAGGGCTGTCAAGGACCCACAGAGTAGCTTCAGTTAAGGTAGGGCCCAGATTATTATCGCGCGTCAACCCAGCACCGGCAGCCAGCAGCCTGTCTTCACCGGCGTTCTACATCTGCTCTGCACCGGCGGTCGTCAGCCCAGCACGGGAGTTCGTCCCGTCCAGCAGAGGTCGCCATCACCCAGCACGCGCCTTCAGCCCGCTACTGCTCCCTCTGCCCCACACCGCTTGCTAGCTCCTGTAACGAGAGCGTTCGACGCCATCTTACCACCCGGACAGTGGTGGTGCGGCGAGGCCGCCATCTTGGTTGAGTACATTAGCGCTTCGGTGCTCAGGATCCTATTGCACAGTACACAGTGTGATGCGGCCTACGGGCGAAGCTAATGTTGCTAACTACAGTTCATAGGGGTACCCCATAAACATTACATGCCGGCATTAGTATAGGACTTTTGTTTGGTAAAGTGGGCCCACCTTTTTCATTTTCTTTGAGTGTGATAACGTGTTTGTTCCTTAATAATATTTCCCCATCTAATTAACCCTTTCCCTGTGGGGAGGTTACCGACCTGTTGTATTATAAGTAAAGCCTTAGAGAGGTATTATCACTACCATATAATTAAAGCCTGAGAGAGGTATTATCCCTGGTACTAACCCAGACGTGGGTGATGAGTCAAGCACATTGAATTATACTATACTTGGGTCGGCAATACCTGGTTCTATACGGTGTGGGTGTATAATCTGAGTGTCTATTAGGTATTGAGTTACAAATTGGGTAATAGTAAGACTTCATTCTATTTGACCCATTGCTACTAAATCTTTGTAACTGACCCGTATAAGTAACGATAAAGAATTAGATGGGAGTTCTGTGTGCGTGTCCATTCCTGAGCCTATGAACAACTCTTTTGGTGTGGGTAACGTTAATACTAGGGATGCTCGATATTGGCTTTTTTACTGATACCGATATTCCGATATTGTCCAACTCTTAATTTCCGATACCGATATCAACCGATACCGATATATGCAGGGTTTCCCCCCCCAAAAAACTTAATAATTTCAGGTAACTAATAATTTCACTGGATATATATATAACAAATATTGTTATTGTTTTTTTTCTTTTTTAAACCGATACCGATATTTTCCGATATCACATTTTACTGCCGATATCGGCCGATAATATCGGTCGGCCGATAATATCGGACATCCCTAGTTAATACCATTAACCCCTTCCTATCCAACTTTTCCCTTTTTACTATAAGGTTTCTAATGTCACCGAGGGAGGGTACTGCTTGCGGGAGGAACTAAGTTATTTATTTACAATTCAGTCACTAGGTGTGGGAGGGTTAAAGGAGGTATTGGGGGAAGTGAGAGCGAGTTGGGGAGTACTGCTGACCGCCCTGGAAGGGCGAGGAAGACCAGAGTACCAGACCAGGTTGGTAAATCCCGGGCCCCATCCACTCCCACTGCCGGCCTCCAGTTGACGCTCCAGACCCAAAGACGAAGGTGCAGTCAGACGGAGCTCTACTGTGTCTCGCTACCCAGTGGCTGTGCACACCCGTTCCCACGAAGCAGGGATAATCCACCCTGCTACATTTGGCGTCACGAACAGGATCAACATCCTACTCCACTCCCTCGAACGTGACGACCAAGAGACCTAAGATGTCGGAGAGCGACGCCCCGAAGCCGGAGGTCAGAGCTGGGTCGTCCCAGGCGGAGCGACGAGATGACTCACCGGCCCTTCTCAAGGAGGAAGGAGGGGAAGCCGAGACGATGCAGACCTTGGCCGCACAAGTGGAGTTCCTACGGGGTCAACTCCAAGACCAGGCGGGCGTCCTGGACCACCAGCACGAACACCTGGAGCAGGCCAGATGCCAAGAGTTGCTTGCTTTGGCGCAGGCCATGATCCAACAGCTCCCTCCAGCACCCCTCCCGGTGGTGTACGTCCAACGAGAGCGGAAGTGCAGCGAGTTTGGAGGTGAAAAAGAGAGGGGAGAGCTGCCTGTGGAAGACTGGATCCAGGCAATGAGGACCCATCTCCGTGCCAGTCGAGTGCCCGCGGAGGAACAAGTAGAGGTTGTACAGCTCCACCTCAAAGGCGAGGCGAAGCAGACAGTACGCTTCCTGACGGAGGGAACCGTCCCCGACACGGAAGCCTTGTTCTCGCTCCTCTAGGAAACCTATGGGGACAAGGCCCCGGTCAGCGTTCGCCTGGGGGAGTTCTATGACCGAAGACAGGCCGCCGGTGAGACTGTGCGCCAGTTCGCCTATGACCTGCAGGAGAGGATCCATCGCCTATGACGTCGGGCGCCTACCCAGGTCACCGACGCCGCCGCCCTGCTGCAGGAGCGGTTTGTGGTGGGCCTCAGAGACGAGACCCTGAGGCGAGAAATGCGGAAGTACATGAGGGAGGACGGACGCGGCCGTTTCCCCAGGTGCTGAAGGTGGCGATCGATTGGTCGGAGGAGGAGCTGGTCCTCCCCTCCGACAAGGGTCCCACCCGGGGCTTAGTCCACGCCGCGGCCGCGGAGGGACGGGAGGCCCTGCTGAGCGTAGACACGCTGCAGGAAGCTATTAAGCAGCTCAAGGCAGGACAGGATTGGCTGGGTGCGCGCCAGGAGCAACTATTTCAGGCCTTCCAACAGGAGCGCGACGCGCCCCGGAGAGGCGCCACCGGACGGCGACGCCGAGACGACGCGACCGCCGCTACGCGGGAACCACCCCGCCGAGACGAAGAGGGCAGGCTGATCTGTTATGCCTGCAATCAGCCGGGCCACATCAGCTGGGATTGCCCCCGCTCAGCCAGCGGGCCACGCCCAGCCTCTGCTCCCACCCCCGAAGCTCCGGGCCCGTCAGGGTACCGATCCGGATCACGAAGGGCAGTCGACGCCGTAGTGGCAGGAGCCGCCGACTTGGCCGCGGAGGGCACCGAGACGCAGGACGTGCACGGGGAGTGCTTCACGCTAGACATCCAGATCGACGGGGTCGAGACCCGCTGCCTCTTCGACACAGGCGCCGAGGTCACCACCATGACTGAGAGCCACTTCCGAAGACACTTCCCGCGGCCGAGGTTGACCCCCGCCAACTGGATCATCCTCACCGCCGCCAACGGGTTGGAGATCCCAGTGGTGGGGTGTCTCTACGCCGAGGTGAAGTGCCTGGATATGACATTTACGGGGAAATGCATATTCATACTAAAAGACAATCCCGCCCGAGTGCCCCCAGGAGACGCCGTCCAGGGACTTCTGGGCATGAACGTGCTCGGCGGAGTAGACGGCCTGTTCAAGGGGATCAAGGGGATGCGCCTGGCGAGCCGAAGCCGCGTCGACGCTAGAAGTGTCGCCATCTGCCGCGTGGTCGCCGCCATGGCCCAAGAAGCCCGAGAGTGTACCGCCCCGGGAAGAATGGGGTATGTCAAGGTGGCCGGCAGGGAGCCGGTGGTCATTCCCCTGCACAGCGAAGTGATCGTCTCAGGCCGCTGTGAGACGACGGCGGGGATGCGGCATCCCGTGATGCTAGAGAACACGCAGAGTGCCAACCTGCCCCCCGGACTACTGGTGGCGAACGTGGTGGCGTACGCCCGACAGGGAAGAGTGCCTGTGCGGGTGTTGAATCCGACCGACGCCGAGATGGTGCTCCGACCCCGGTCCAGACTGGCGGAGCTCCACTGCCCCCGTCAGGTACGGCCTAAGGAGAGGGTGACCGTGGAGGAAGTAGACGGAGGCGTCCGAGTGACGGCGATTGAGGCTCGAGACAGCCCGCCCTCGGCGGTGGTGGACGGGAGGACCCAAGGGCTCGCCGTGCCCGTACAGGCGAACCTTTAGGATCTCACACCGGCCCAAGTGAGCCGACTAAATCAAGTGTTGGAGAAACACAAGGCGGTGTTCTCCGTAGACGACGGGGACTATGGTTACACAACCACGGTCACTCACTACGTCCCCACCGGTAACGCACCCCCGGCCAAGCAACGGCACCGCCGAATACCGCCCCACGTGTTCCAAGAGGTAAAGCGGCACGTACAAGACCTGGTGGACCAGGGTGTTCTGGTAGAGAGGTGCAGTCCGTGGGCGTCACCAGCCGTGATCGTCATAAAGAAGGACGGCTCTGTACGGTTCTGCTGTGACTACCGCCGCCTAAATAACGTGACGCACGGGGATGCGTACACCCTACCTCGTATCGAGGAGTCCCTAGGCGCCTTGGGGCAGGCCAAGATCTTCTCCTCGCTCGACCTCACCGCCGGCTACTTCCAGGTGGCGGTGAAAGAAGAAGATCAAGAGAAGACGGCCGTCACGACGCCCTTCTGCCTCTACCAGTGGACCCGTATGCCCTTTGGGCTGTGTAACGCACCAGCGACATTCCAGCGGTTGATGACCGCCGTGCTGGGGGACCTGGCCTTCGACGTCCTACTCGTCTATCTAGACGACGTCTTGGTGTTCGCCAGTGACTTCGAGAGCCACCGTCAGAAGTTGGACCTGGTGTTTGGACGGCTTCGGGAGCATGGGCTCAAACTCAAGCCCCGGAAGTGCTTCCTTCTGAAGACCGAAGTCAAGTTTCTGGGACACATCGTCTCCGCAGCCGGCATACAGGTCGACACCGACAAAGTGAAGGCGTTAGAGGACTGGCCGGCGCCGCGCTCAGCGAAGGAAGTGAGGCAGGTGATCGGTTTCCTGTCCTATTATCGGCGGTTCGTGCCCCGCTTCGCCCAGGTGGCCCAGCCACTGCACGCCCTGATGGGGAAAGAAAAAAAGGGGTTCACCAAAGGCCGGCCCGAGGCCTTCAAGTGGACTCTGCAGTGTCAGACGGCCTTCGACCATCTGCGAGAGTGCCTCTTGACGCCTCCGGTGCTGGCCTATCCCGACCTCCGGCTCCCCTTCATAGTGACCACAGACGGGAGTTACTTGGGACTGGGAGCAGTACAAAGTCAGAAGCAAGAGGGCGTGGAGCGAGTCATCGCCTTTGCGAGCCGAGGTCTGCGTGGGTCCGAAAGGAATGACCAAAATGACAGTGCGTTCAAGCTGGAGCTCCTCGCCCTGAAGTGGGCGATCACCGAGAAGTTCAGAGACCTCTTGATGTACTCCCAGTTCACCGTGATCACCGACCACAACCCGCTGAGGTACCTCGGCACGGCCAACCTGGGAGCAGTGGAGCAGCGCTGGAACGCTCAACTCGCGGAGTACGACTTTGTGGTGCAATACAAACCTGGTCGACTCAACCAGAACGCCGACGCCTTGTCTCGCATGCCGATGCGGTCAGAGCCTGAAGTGGAAGACACCGAGAAAGACTTCCTAACGATACCCGCGACCGGCACTCACACCCGTCAGGGTCTACAGGAACGGACCGCCCCATTGTGCGCCCCCGCCCCAGTCGCCCGCGATGGCTATGTCGTGGTCCCAGCAGAGGAAGTACGGGCCCTGCTAGGCCCCGAGAGACCGACAGAGACGTGTCAGCGCACGACAGGTAGTGGCACAGAGGGGGAACAGCGGGTATGACTGGGCGGAAATGCGGCAACTGCAGGCGGACGATCCCGAGTTGGGTCCGGTGTGGCGGGCGGTGACGCAGGGGGTCCCTCCCACTAAAGTACAGTTGAAAGAAGGAGACCCGAAGCTCCGCAAGTTATACGGGCAGTGGGAGCGGTTCCGTCTGCACCAACAAGTACTGTTACGGCGCGTCAGTGATCCCCGCGACCGGGAGGAGGTTCTTCAGCTGGTGGTGCCCACGGCCCTGCGACGGAGGATCTACGAGACCCAACATGAGGATGGGGGACACTACGGGGGACGAGGGACGGTGGATCTGATGAGGCGAAGTTATTACTGGATCGGAATGGCAGAAGAGGTGAAGAAATGGGTGCAGCAATGCAAGCGATGTGCATTAGCCCGTGACGTGTTCCCTAAAGCCCAGGCCCTGATGACCTGCACTAACGTGACGGCATTCATGAAGGAGTGTGTGAAACTGTTGGCCTAATGTGTGACTGTCGATATATGTATGAAACTGTTGGTCTCAGGACCGTATTCATGCATGCGTTAATCGGTGTTCCATTAAATTAACTTGCAGAGGACTTAGCAAGTTCAAAGTGGGGGGAAATGTAGCACCCTGAATATGTGACTATTATTCAGAAGTGCTGACTTGCCTTTTATCTCCCCTTTGTGCACAAAGACATATTAACTAGTTTCCATTGATATTCCCTCGAACAATGACGCAGGTTTCTCCTTCTCTCACCTGCTGGAATATGGATTATAAACAGTAAACTGAATCATATTCTATCCACCCAGTTCTTCCTGTGGGGCTAGTTGGCGGTACCAGCAGGGGGCGGCGGTGGCAGGCGGAGCGCACGAGAGAGGCATAGAGGGAAGCAAGTCAACTGGAACGGAAGTGAGGAGAGCCAGCCTCTTCGACATTGGACTTGGACCTGGTCGGTCGTGTCTTGAAAGAGCCCCGTTGTGGATCACGCGGGTGAACGTATTGAACTTGAGTATATTACGGGTTATACTAGAAATATAAGCGTAGTAACGTGTTGCATTATCGTAGAAGAAAGCGGTATCGCCAAGAGTTGGCTTATGTTAAACGATATCCCCTCCAGTGAGGTGCCCAGCCAGCGTGGCTTGAAGAGGACCGGTGGTTAGAGGCACCCTGCGTCATTGTATGTTTGATTGATTATTATCGCGCGTCAACCCAGCACCGGCAGCCAGCAGCCTGTCTTCACCGGCGTTCTACATCTGCTCTGCACCGGCGGTCGTCAGCCCAGCACGGGAGTTCGTCCCGTCCAGCAGAGGTCGCCATCACCCAGCACGCGCCTTCAGCCCGCTACTGCTCCCTCTGCCCCACACCGCTTGCTAGCGCCTGTGACGAGAGCGTTCGACGCCATCTTACCACCTGGACAGTGGTGGTGCGGCGAGGCCGCCATCTTGGTTGAGTACATTAGCGCTTCGGTGCTCAGGATCCTATTGCACAGTACACAGTGTGATGCGGCCTACGGGCGAAGCTAATGTTGCTAACTACAGTTCATAGGGGTACCCCATAAACATTACATGCCGGCATTAGTATAGGACTTTTGTTTGGTAAAGTGGGCCCACCTTTTTCATTTTCTTTGAGTGTGATAACGTGTTTGTTCCTTAATAATATTTTCCCATCTAATTAACCCTTTCCCTGTGGGGAGGTTACCGACCTGTTGTATTATAAGTAAAGCCTTAGAGAGGTATTATCACTACCATATAATTAAAGCCTGAGAGAGGTATTATCCCTAGTACTAACCCAGACGTGGGTGATGAGTCAAGCACATTGAATTATACTATACTTGGGTCAGCAATACCTGGTTCTATACGGTGTGGGTGTATAATCTGAGTGTCTATAAGGTATTGAGTTACAAATTGGGTAATAGTAAGACTTCATTCTATTTGACCCATTGCTACTAAATCTTTGTAACTGACCCGTATAAGTAACGATAAAGAATTAGATGGGAGTTCTGTGTGCGTGTCCATTCCTGAGCTTATGAACAACTCTTTTGGTGCGGGTAACGTTAATACCATTAACCCCTTCCTATCCAACTTTTCCCTTTTTACTATAAGGTTTCTAATGTCACTGAGGGAGGGTACTGCTTGCGGGAGGAACTAAGTTATTTATTTACAATTCAGTCACTAGGTGTGGGAGGGTTAACGGAGGTATTGGGGGAAGTGAGAGCGAGTTGGGGAGTACTGCTGACCGCCCTGGAAGGGCGAGGAAGACCAGAGTACCAGACCAGGTTGGTAAATCCCGGGCCCCATCCACTCCCACTGCCAGCCTCCAGTTGACGCTCCAGACCCAAAGACGAAGTCAGACGGAGCTCTACTGTGTCTCGCTACCCAGTGGCTGTGCACACCCGTTCCCACGAAGCAGGGATAATCCACCCTGCTACAAATAGAATAGATATATGTAGTAAGCATATTATGTGAATAGAATAGAAGTACTTAACCCAGCAATCAACTCTAAACCACGTTGACAGACAACAGATAGAAGATGGTAAAAAGCTGATCCATGGCCTCTGTGCTGCACGTAGAACAGTCACTGCAATCTTGGCCAAGACCCCAAGACATCCACCACCTTGGTCAACACTACGAGACAACCACTCAGAGAGATGGGGGGGGGGGGTTAGAGAGTTCCCATGTTTGTAGTGGGCGGAGATGGAGCAATAAATACATGTAGTGAGCATATGCATACATGGTGACAGTAGAATCACAGTATATAAGAAAATTGTGAAATTGAATAATAGATAGAACTACTGCAAGCGTATGTATACAGGATGAGATACAAGCCAATAGCTCAGGGCTGTATGCCCCGGGGGGCAGGAGAAACCACTCAGAATTGGTCAGGCCAGAGCAGGTAAGGTTTCATAACTGCAGGCCAGACAGAAGGCGGTATGAGGCTATATGGGACCGGTTGAGACAGAGACAGAGGTTATAAAAAAGCAGAAAAGCAGACATGGGAGCAAATAGACATCCTAACTAAACTAGACAGAATAATCTAAGGGTCAGTCCCCGACCAGGTGAGATCAGGGTTGGTTGAAGGAGAGAGAGAAAAGATGGGTCTTAACCTGTGTAGGAGCCATTTCATTTGATTTAATAGTTTTTGACTAAATAGCGCCGCCACTGGTCACCTCGAAAAATGGCACCATGGTCCTCTATTAATTATGGCCCAGCTGTGTGTAGACGCACGCCAGACGAGAAACAGATTTTCAACCGATCGCTTGCTACATGTGCATCTTTGATGGTGAATAACACCATGTTAAATCTGTGGGGTAAGAGATTTCACTCACTGAGTTCATTCACCACCTTATTGAGATCAAGTTTAAAAAAAATCTAAGCAAATGAATAAAGGGAAGATGATTAAACAGAAGGATTTGTAGATACAGTAATAAATGATAATCGATTTTAATTATGAATTCATATTTGACCTTGAACTTGACCTTGACCTTATTATGGCCAAATCTGTTATGGTTTGTAAACAACCCCCACAGCACGGCACAGACAGGTAGTTCAGAGTTAGCCAAAAACCAGGGCGTATTTATTTCCAAAACAGAGAAGAGCAAAAACAACAAAAAGCATAAGGGGAGAATGTCCTTGGGCAGAGTAGGCTCTGCGGCTCTGCAGCTCGGCTCAGAGCAGAGACGGCACTGTGGCGTTGCGCCTCTGACTCTGCGGCTCTGCAGCTACTTGGACATCCACTCGGGAAGGAACAGATCCACTCGGGGAGGAACAGAGAGAGAGAGAATGTCAACAAACGAGCGTATGGAATACGAGGCAGTCCAGTATTATTAGCTGAGTCCAGTACTAACACAAGCGACACATCTTCAGTGTTTACCAAAACACACAAAAACAGAAAGGTCCCGAGTCCAGGAAAATGCGAGGAAAAAACAGAGCATCCAAAAAAGTACGTTTCCAAAACTCACCAAGGCGCAATTGCGCAAAGCGATCTACGAGGCACAGATCCACGGATGGCAGAGAGGAGCAACAGCGGTGACTTCCAAAGACGTTCTGGAGACAAGACGGGGAACAACACGGGAGGAAACAAGCAGCAGCTAGTGGTAAGCCAAAACGACCCGACACAGAACGTACAGAACCCCAGAGTATATAAGGGCTCCACCGAGCTGATTTGAAACTCACTTCAGGTGCGTGAGGGCAATTGGTACCTGGAAGCGTGCGGTATTGGACCAATCCTCACACATCTATGGATAGGGAAAAGGCTCCTCTTTCCAATGGCAGGGTTGAATCTGGATTTAGTCATTTCCTTGCGGTTTTTCGATAAAAGAGATATAATTAGAATTTTTTCGATAAATTCGTATTTCCGATAAATCATATAAAATCGGTAAAAATGAAAATATACACTTTGACTACTGTTTTGATAGGGTTATGGTCTTTACTCTTGGCTACACAAAAATTCAAATAATAACATTAACCTCTTAACATCCAAGGGCCCTCATGTGGACGATTCGCGATGCCACTTGGCCGACCTCTAGTGGCTCGGGTGTGCATTTCTTTTAATACAATATATAGATAGAATTAAAGCCCTATTTGTTGCCTGTCGATTGCCCTTTCAGGTGAAAAAATCCGTTCAGCGGTTCTCGAGTTACATGCCAATATGTGAGGCGTGCCCCAAAGTACACATTACCACCCCCGACTCCCGGGGCACTAGCTCCATCAATTATTTGGCGATCTCTAAAATCTTTGCACAGGGTTGTAGCCAATGAGTGTGGCTTTCCAATGATATTGGGGATCTAATACGGTCTCTATTGATCGATTTATGATACAAAAAAAAGGGGGGACCTTACTTAACGAGGGATTTAAAAGCTTCGACAGAGCAGGCGCCCCTGACGACGGCAGGTAATTTGTTCCACAGGTAGGGAACGCGGTAGATAAAGGCTCTGTGGCCGGCGGATTTCTTTTTAACTTCTGGAGACTAGACGGTTATGCTCCTCCTCCCTCAGAATTTTCACATAATATGAAACTACAGGTTCATACCTTCAAAATAAGCCATCAATTGTGAAATTTGAGCCGATAGTTTCCAATCAATGTCCTATGAAACATTCTTGTAACATTCTAACAAAATCCCAGTACAGGGCTTTGAAAGGAATCAAGTGAATTCAGCTATTTGATGAAAGGACTACACTCCCAGAATTCAATGTGATCAAACTCTAGACCAATTCAAACCTGAACAAAGGCCCAGTTTCTAGTCTGTCGTTCCTTTGTTATTCCAATGACTGGACCCAAGAGGCCTAGAGTGACACACACAAGCTAGATAGATAGAAGTTTACCTGAATACATTACTATTATTATTAGGGATGTCCCGATCGCATTTTTTTTCTCCCGATCCGATCCTGATCATGTGATTTTGAGTAACCAATTTGATGCATTTTTGTCAGAAACTGGCAAAGCGAGACAAGCCTCTCTGTTGCCTCAATAGCCCCGCCTCGAACGCGGTGGCTCACATTACATTCACCCTGAGCCCCTGTTTGCACATTAGTATACATTTACAGTGTTCGACTTACATAATGATTTCTCTCCTCCACACTGCCTGTGGAGCATTTTTCCCTATTGTTAGGTTTTAGTGAGTTTTTCCTTACCTTCGCATGGGGTATGTCTGGGAGTGCTTGCATTCTTTCATTTATTTGCATTTATCTTAAATTTTTTGGACCTTATGGTGTTCTTGTTCTGTTCTTGACTTATTGTTATGTTTTCTTCTTAACTTGTTTAAAGAAGACCTGTACGGCCCATGGCATTAACGTGTGTTGTCGGGACTTATAAATAAATTATATTTGATTTGATTTGCTCCATTTTGGTCTGAAATGCCGACAATAATCCTCACAAAGCAAATAACGACATACTGTAGATCCGCGGTTAACAACAGCTGAACAGCAACAATTAAATGCTCCACACTGCAGACACAGACTAAAACATGAATGTCATCATGACAAAAAAAGCATACCGAAAACACTCATAAACCAGCAGCCAATTAATTTGAGTAAATCAGGACTCACCACTTCGCTGTTGATGAATGTCACGTCAGCAACAAAAACCTCTTGCGTTGAACAACGTTAACAAAACTTCGCCAACCGGCTAAATCCAAGAACAAACAAAAACTTTCGCCAACCGGCTAAATCAAAGAACAAACAACAAATGAACCACTCCGGTCCGCTGTTCATTTGCGGGCGCTGTGGATGAAAATAATTGCATCCACCGTTGATGGCTTCAGTGCTGTTCCCCTCTCCTCGAGCGTTCTCCCTGTGGTCAAAATGCTTCCAAAATGCAGCTTTCCCAGACGCATTGGGAACTTTTCAAAAGCTCTCCCTTTACTCTTTTATCTGTCTGTTAGCTTATCCATCTTGACTCAGACACGAGGCTCTCACCCTCTGATCTGATGACAGCACTATGTTACGTTACGGCGCTAAAAAGAAAGTGAAAGCAGCCGTTTGTTCTGGCAAATTCTTCTGCTCTGTGCGACAATAAATAAATGAATGATGATATGTAATTTAAAACCAAAACTAAGGCCTCAGTATGAGTTTAAGACGTGAACATGGTCATGTTTGTTGAATAAAAAAAATATATAATAATAATTTTGACTCCCGATTTTGTTTTCCCGATCCCGATCTTCTGAAAATCATGTGATCGGCCCCCGATCCCGATCACATGATCGGATCGGGACATCCCTAATTATTATTATTAGGGATTTAGATAGAAATGTACCTGTGATGCACAAGAGAGAGAGAGATAGAGAGATACAGAGACAGAGATATAGACAGAGAGAGAGACAGAGAGAGTGAGATCCTCCTGATTAGCTGTTGTCCTGTCATGTATACATGTCATGATGTCATGTATGTTGTGTATGTCATAAATGTCACTACAAATTGAAAATGGGGAACAGATAGCTTTACAGCAGGGGTCTCAAACTCAATTTACCTGGGGGCCGCTGGAGGTAGAGTCTGGGTGAGGCTGGGCCGCATCAAATATTCCACACAAAAAGGGTTTCAAGTATTTATTTCTATTTTTATGGAAATGTATGGTTGAAACATGCAAACGTTCAAACGCACACACACTAATAAGCATTGGAGGCTTTTAACCAGGGCCAGAGTGGGGAAATCATTCAGGCCAGGAAATATAGTGCGAAATATAGCCCCAGTCAGGCGACTTTTTAAGCAGGGGGTCCCCCACCAGGAGATTTTGTGTTACAATGACTTAATTTCCTGCATTCTGGTGCAGGAATTGTTTTATTTGTACCCTTTAAATGCCAGTGTTTGTGATGACATGACAAAATATCATCCAGCGGGCCGCAAATTGGCCCGCTGGCCGCGAGTTTGAGACCCCTGCTTTACGGAGACACACACACACAAGTATAAAAACAATCGCTTTTTCATAGTCATACTGGCCAGCAGCGTAACTAGTAAGAGTAGGTAAGGGATATGTACAGATATAGATATAGTAACTAGTAAGAGTAGGTAAGGGATATGTACATATTATAGATATTAGTTGAGCTTATAGGACTAGATATTACAATCGATAATCAGCACTTTTTTGAATGGGGTAGTGGTAAAAGCTTCACTGGGGTCTTCAGGTGGGCACCCTCCTTCATTGGTGTTTCGTTGACAGGCCCACGACACCTCCGAAGGGCTCAACGGCAACACCTGGCGTCCCAGGTGTGCCCCCCTCTGCTTTTACCCCTTGATGGTCATTTTGCAGCCCAATTGGGGTCCTTTCTCTTAATCCATAGCCATCTGCTGCTTCGTTCGGCAGCCTCTGACAGTGTTTTGACAGCTTGTCGGAATGCCTGTCCTCGCACTCCCATCCCCTTAAGAAGCTTGGTTGTGGACATGGCAACAAATCCTCTAGAACCAACCTCCACCGGAAGCACCTGGGCACGCCAGTCGCGTTGTTCTGCCTCGGCTGCTATGTCGGAGTACTTCAGTCGTTTACGTTCATATGCTTCACCAACTGCAGCCTCCCATGGTACAGTTAGTTCCACAATGAATACAGACTTCTGGGAGGTTGACCACAAGACCAGGTCCGGCCTGAGGTTAGTTGTAATTATCTCAGGCGGAAAGATTAGTTTCTGGTCCAAGTCAACCTGCATTCTCCAATCCCGGGCAGTGTCCAGGAGGGTTGCCTCCACTCTTGCAGATGGCTTTGCTGGTATACAATACCCAACATATGCACAATTACCATGATTTCACTGTGTTTACAGTATAGTGTATTTTAGAGAGAGAGAGAGAGAGAGAGAGAGAGAGAGAGAGAGAGAGAGAGAGAGAGAGAGAGAGAGAGAGAGAGAGAGAGAGAGAGAGAGAGAGAGAGAGAGAGAGAGAGAGAGAGAGAAAGAAAGACCTGTACCTGACTGTTCTTCATAATTTTCTGATTGCACTCGCATTGTTTATGTCCTTTGTATGAGGCTTCCTTGTGCAGTTCAGAGAAAGTGAGAGAGGGAGAGAGAGAGGGAGAAAAGGGGAGATAAGGAGAGAGAGAGGATATATAGGGAGAGAAAGAAAGAGAGATAGAGGGAGAGAGGGGGAGAGAGAGGGATATAGAGGAAGAGAAAGAAAGAGGGAGATACAGAGGAGAGATGGAGGGAGAGAGGGAGATAGGGAGATATAGATAGAGAGAGGGAGAGAGAGAGGGAGAGATAGAGAGAGAGAGAGAAGATAGAGAGAGAGAGAGAGAGAGAGAGAGAGAGAGAGAGAGAGAGAGAGAGAGAGAGAGAGAGAGAGAGAAAACTTTATTCTTTACTAAAAACACACAAGATGCAACTTAAACTTTCAACATTAAAATATTAAAATAAAAAAAAATTAAAAAAAAAAAAAGTCTGGGTGTATCAAACAGAGAGACACCGGAGAGGCACTGTAGTAACCTTAGTCCTGAGAAGAGCGTCTCTGTCTTCACCTTTCCCCTTTTGGTACAACACAACAGGCCTTTGTGCGTGTCTGACAGACTCCAGTCAGCACCCATCTCGCGGATAAAACGGGCCGCTTCGACAGCCGACCCTCCTCCTTCATCCTTATCACGTAAGCTCCTACCGTCCACCCGTCGTATATCATATGGCCTCGATGATGTCAGGGGCCGAAACCAGAGCAGGGGGACCGAGATGCACTCTGGACCGGCATCCTCAGTAGACAGTTTGTAACCCTCGCCTCCCCGTCCGAGGCCGCCTTTTCCTTCTGGTTCAGATGCCGCTCCAACCTCACCTCCCACACCCCCGTGCGGAGACTGGCAGCCCCAGTGACTTCCCATCGAGCAGTCCGAGTCGCGAGCTCAAAACCCTGATGAAACCCATTCCGACCATAAGGTAGAAAATACCCAGCAAAGTCCGCTTTACCATCACCCTCCGAGGCTGAGCCAGTAAAATGTCTATACCGCCGTAGAACGT